>NC_045665.1:2470755-2725289 GCF_009829145.1 Chiroxiphia lanceolata
GTGGGGAGGGTGGGGGCCTCCGACGGGTGTTCTGACTGTGTTGCCCGTGCGATTGTTCGGTCCTGGTGCTGCCTTTTGGTTTTGGTTTCTAACAGTCTGTTCTCTCTTCTCCCCCGACCCACCACAGAGTTCTACCTTGTAAATACTGTTATTTGTATATACTGTAAATGATGACATCGGTGGGCACTAACCGAACCCGGGGGAACTGGGAGCAGACACAGACACAGAGCCAGACGCAGCACAAGCAGCGGCCGCAGGTAAGGGCAGTGTCTGTGGAAACCAGGTAGCTTAGAGGTGGAGACCTGGCTCTCCTGCTTGGCCTGGTGCTAATGGGTGGCTTGCCTAAGAACTGCCAGAGCCAGGTTAATTGGGCAGCCACTGACGCTGGTGTTTGTGTCAGTGTCTCCGAGTGGGACCCGACGCTGAGATTTGGTTTTGTTTCCATCTGACTGTTCCCTCCTCGCTTTAGTGAATGCAAGTGGCTGAGAAGCTGCCTGCAGTGGGTCTTGGTGTTCTGGTGGTGGTAAGGTTTGCCCCAAAACAGAAGTGGTTCAGGTGGCTGTTGCTCCCCTGGTGTCATAAGGCCAACCAGCAGTACCTCCCTTTCTTTCAGACTCCCCTGTTCCTTTTTCATCCACTTTCCCCCTGGACCTGTCCTTTTCTGACCCTTGTTTGCACCTTTTCTTTACCATACTGATTCCTTTCCAGAGATCTCAGGGAAGTGGAATGGCCTTTGGAGGACAGTTTGGAAATGGGCTGCTCTGACCATACTCTCTCTATCCATCTGATTTCTTTAGGCCACTGCGGAACAGATTCGACTTGCACAGATGATTTCGGACCACAACGATGCTGACTTTGAGGAGAAGGTGAAACAAGTGAGTGTGGAAAGTGAAGTTGAACCCTGACGGGGAGGCAAGATCAATACTGGAAGAACTGTGAATGCTGGGGGGTGTGGGAGGGACACGTCTGGCTACTTCCTGAATTTCCTTGGACTGATTTCACAGAGTTGTATCATAGAATGATTTGGGTCAGAAAGGGCCTTCGTGCCATAGGGACACCTTCCACTAGACCAGATTGTTCCAACCTGACCTTGAACACTTCTCAGGATGGGGCAGCCACAGCTTCTCTGGACAACCTGTGGCAGGGCCTCACCACCCTCCCAGGGAAGAATTCCTTCCCAATATCCAACCTACCTTTGGCAGTGGGAAGCCATTTCCCCTTGGTTCTGTCACTCCGGACCCTTGTCCAAAGTCCGTCTCCAACTCTCTTGGAGCCTCTTTCAGCGCTGGAAGGGGCTCCAAGGTTTCCCTGGAACCTTCTCTTCTCCAGCCTGAACACCCATGGCTCTCCCAGCCTGTGTCCAGAGCAGAGGGGCTCCAGCCCTTGGAGCACCTCTGTGGCCTCCTCTGGTCCCGCCCCAGCAGCTCCACGTCCTTCCTGTGCTGGGGTGCCCCAGAGCTGGAGGCAGCACGCAGGTGGGGTCTTACCTGAGCAAAGCAGAGGGGCAGAATCCCCCCCCCCACGTGCTACCCACACTGTGGGGATGAACCCAGGAAAGTTGGCTTTCTGGGCTCCCAGTGCACATTACCAGGTCATGTTAACTCACATCTCTGAGTCCTCCTCCTCTGGGCTGCTCTCCATCCATTCTTCCCCAGCTTGTGTTTGTGCTTGAGGTTGCCCCGATGCAGGAGCAGCACCTTTTGTCTTGCTGAATTTCCAGTTTGTTCCCGCAGGTGACAGTGTTGTACTGAGAAAAGGGGGTTATGGGTTGGGTCATGGTGAAACAATAGTAACTCAGAAATTCACACCCTCGGTTACTCCTCATTGAGGGACATAGTTAGACTGAGAAGGCTGGGGAGACTTCCAAGCCCTGAATTTTTTTTTTTTTTTAGGGATTTCTGGTTTGGGATTCAACTTGCCTCCTGAGAGACCCATAGAGATTTTGGTGCCATCTTAGTTTGGAACATGTTGACTGTGGTGTTGTCTTCTTTACAGCTGATTGACATCACAGGCAAGAACCAGGACGAGTGCGTGATTGCTCTGCATGACTGCAATGGGGATGTCAACAGAGCCATCAACGTGCTGCTGGAGGGCAATCCGGACACGGTAGGATTGGGGCCTGTAAATCTGGTGAGGCCTAGCTCAGTGTCACTGCATATTTGCAGGTGAGGCATCCTGTAATGTCAAGATAAGGAGAGCCACGACTGACTAGTTCCACAGGAGCATGCAAAACATGACTGTGACCTGACTGCTGAACGCTGCTCTCCGTGGCCTTGCACGGACTGTGAGCTTGGCCCTAGGCTCGAAGGAATAGAGTGGGAAATGCAATAAGTCATTTCCTTCCTATTCATTTTGAATCCAAGCAGTTTGACAACAGTGCAGTGGCATCTCTATGTGCTTTCACACCACTGAGTGTGAAGGGACGTACCTTTCCCTACCAGGGCTGTGTGACCTGTGTTGAAAGGCAGGTATGTGTCAGGTCCTTTCTGTCAGAGTAACGTAGTTTTTTTGTCTCTGGCCCTAAACACTTCTCAGCAATGTCCTGACTGGTTTGTGCGCTGCTGCCCATGCCACGGTTTTGAGGGTCTTTTCGCGGTTTCTTTTCTGTGGAATCGGGCTTGGCTGCTGTCCCTCACACAGGTGCCTCTCTCAAGCAAGCCGAGGTCAGCTCCGAGAACAAGTGAGCGCTTGTTTAAGAGGAACCTTCTGCCTGTGTGTGGGGCGTCATTCCTTTTGTGGTATAGATGGCAGATTTGCAAGTTCTCTTACAGCCCAGAAAAAAAGCCTATGAGTATCAGATCCTCCCAAACTGTCACTGATCACAGGTATCCTCCTGGCACCCTGGTTTGGCTGGAGCCAACTCAACTCCTTGTAGAGTTGAGGCTCTGAATATCACTTCTCAATATTATCTATTAGCTCATTTTTTTCCCCTGTGATGAACCCTTGGGGACAGGTGGGTGAGCTGGATGCCCCAGACTATGTTGTGTGTATCGCAGCTGCTCCCCAGTGTCAGGTGCTCTGCTTTGGCACCGGCCAAGTTCCATACAGTGCACGTACCCGTTCCTCCTTGTCTTTAGAGAGCCCTTGCCATTGACAACGGATCAAAAGATCTATTAGAAAAGCCTTTTAGAAAGGGAAATAATATGGATGTGCATTACTGAGGCATAGTTCTGCCATGATTGTATTTTTCTCCAGATCTCTTGTAACCCGTGACTTCTAGTCAGAGAACAAACCTCTGCCATCACAGCAATTTAATTTCCTAGAGAAACACATTGCTCAGGAGAGCAGCATCCAGGACAGGGTGCAGCACCCGGCGTTGTGGAGCAGCACTTCCTTTATGGGAGCAGCTGAGAGGCCCAGCAGCAGCACAAGGTGTGCAGGGCAGGGTGTGGAGAGGCAGGCAGGGAGCAGGTGGAGAAAGCCCTGGGCTGCCACTGGTCCAACCCTGTGGCCCTGCAGCTGCCACATCGCTGAGCACAGGCAGCCCCTGCACTGCCGTTGGTCAAGTGTCTTGGAGCTACTTCTGGCCTGAATTCAGCTTGTGCAGCAATCCTGGAAAGGGAATTTTTAGAGAGAAAACAGCCCTGCTAATTGCTTGGGTGCACTGGTGCTGATGAGGACAGCTTACCTGCTGAGCTAGTTACTGGTAATGTATTTGAAACAGTAAAGGAGCAGGCGTGACCTTAGAATTGGGTTAGGTTTGGTTTAAATTACAGTATGCCAAGTAAACATTTCCCAAGTAAACATTTTTGTAAGTTTTCTTTAAAGCAAGATACCTATGGAGAAAGACTTTGGGAGCCTTGGGTTTGATGGCAGTTTGTGCCACTATGTTGTTGGGTGTTTTGTCGTTGTCCCTGCATGCTGCCATCCAAAACCAGCTGTTGATTTGCCTGCCAGTTGTGTTTTCAGGTGATTGTCAATGACTTGTGACTATTTTTAATTGTTTCACCAGCATGCAGCATCGGTTTAAGAGTATGAAACTGTTGCAGACTGTCATAAAATATATGAGTGCAGGCCCATGGCAGTGAGCTGGAGGCATGCTTAACTTTTTACGGTTGAACTTGGGATGAGTTGAATTCTGTGATGCTTCTCTCCATCTGAGCTGCTGTTTCGGGAGGGGTTTTGTTAATCACTCTGCATGTGAGAGAAGAACTTACTCCAAAATGTTGACTGCAGAGCACTATGGAACATTTACCTGGGTTATTCTGAGAGCTCTTGGTCATCTGTGTGAAATGGCAGGGTTTTTTCCCCTAAACAAGGTAAATTTATCCATGCTTTCAATTCTGGAAATATCATGCCCTCTCTATTGAAGAATTTTAGTGCAGAAATAGAAAAAGTCATCTCCTGTTACTTCAAACTGCATACCAGTCAGCTGTGAGAAAACTTTTCTTGAAGGAAGAAGCTATGCTGTGTGTAGACTCCTCAAATAAAAAACTGGTCTGGAAACCATTTCTTCAGAAGCCCTTGTTATATACTCTGTAGCATGTTTAAATCTCTGTGTATTTGCATCTTGCATTGATAAAGCTATGATTAATTTCTTTCCCCTCTGCAAACCTTCAGCACTCCTGGGAAATGGTCGGGAAGAAGAAGGGTGTCTCAGGACAGAAGGAGAGTGGACAGACAGAGCCCAGTGAAGAAAGCAAAGAAAACCGGGAGCGGGAGCGGGATTTCAGCAGACGACGTGGTGGGCCACCGAGGCGGGGGCGAGGTGCCAGCCGTGGAAGAGAGTGTATGGACCTGCCCTTTCATAGCCCCCAAAACTCTCCCACTGAAGCACTTAGTGCTGTGTAACAGCTGTCTGTAAAGCTTCTCAAGCAGGCACATCTGTGAGGAAAACCATTCGTATGTGTGTGTGTGGATCTGATGCGTTCTCACTACCATCAGATTAAATCAAAAGTTCTGGGAGCCTGTGGTGACATGGTCCCCTGTACAGCCACTGCACTTTGGGGTTTGAGGTCTGGTCTTGTACCCCCACTAAAGGAGAATGAGTCTTGAAATTGTCTTTGCATTGTTTTGTCTTTCAGTTCGGGGCCAGGAGAATGGACTAGACGGTGGGAAGAGTGGAGGATCTTCTGGAAGAGGCACAGAAAGAGGGAGGCGGGGACGTGGCCGAGGCCGAGGTACACAAGGGGTTTGGGGTCTGAGGGGGTGGGAGGAGAAGAATGGCAGCAGTGTATCTATCTTCCATGAGGTTCCAAAGCCTCTTTTATGGGAGGAATTGCCAAACTGAAAATACACGCTTTAATTTTCCTGTCCTTGCGCTTATCAGTAGTGTTTACATGTTGCTTCCCCATCCTAAGCATGCTAGAAACATCACCTAGTTCTTGCATCCCATTTGTGGAGTTAGAACAAAAATCGAGCTTTGTTACAGAGGTGGGAAGTTAAAAACCCAAGATGACTATTTGGCAGGTGGGTCAATGGCTTGTTTGCAACAGAACCTGCATCCTTGTTCTTACATGTGTGTCTGAGCACCATCACTGGCTTGAGCTTTAAATACTTGGTGCAGAAATTAATTTTTCCACAAAATCTACTGCTCAGAAATTGTTGCTGAGGTCACATCCTGCAAAAATCAGAACCTGGGATTCAGTACTTACGGTTTGTGCCAGCTGGAAACCTTATCTGAGCTGGAATCATGCATTGCTAATCATGCTGCCAGCCAGCGGAGGTCATTCCATCTGTCCTAAAGATGCTGTTGGAAATCCCATCAACTCAGGAAGGTCCCCTCCACTTTAATATTCTGGGCATCAGAACTCTGTATGTTGTTCAAGTGTTTCTTTTTCCAGTGACATAGAGCCAAGAGATGCTCAGAAGTGCCTATGTCTGTGTATTTACAGGTGGCTCTGGACGGCGAGGGGGAAGATTTTCTGCCCAAGGCATGGGGTAAGTTTCGCTGGCACAAACCACAGCAAAGATAAGTCTGTGCATGAATAGTACTGTTTGTGTCAGTCATTTGTGTTCCCTTTTTTTTTTTGTTAATAAGGCCCAAACTGCATCATGCTAACTTAGATTTGGGGGTGGCTAGCATAGTTGAAGCATCCCTGTGCTGAAAGAACTGCCTTGTGAGACTCTGAGATGTTTCGTGGGTCTGAATAACATCCGTGCTTTCAAAATGTTTAGCCAAAGAGAGAGTGAACATTTCCATCTTTGTATTTCTTATAGAACTTTCAAACCCTGCTGACTATGCTGAGCCAGCCAGCACGGATGAGAACTATGGGAATAACAACAACAACACGTGGAACAACACTGGGAGCTTTGAGCCGGACGATGGCACAAGTAAGTGTCAAACGCACATGTGCTGGTTTGTGTTGAGAGGGGGAGTGGATTTTGCATTCATCCAGTTGCGCTGAGGAGGTTCTGGGCAGGTCTTAGGCTCAGGGATGGAGGAATGGGTTGTTAGTTCAGAGATGAATTTCAATGACCTTAATTCTTTGCACCTTTGCACATGTTTTAGTGATTGCCCTGGAAATGGGGAGCTGGATGATTGCTGTGGGGTGCACGACAGAGGCATAGGAACATTCACCTCTGTTTTCCAGTAGAAACCATGCTACTGTTTGGAAAAGTGGGTTTTTTTTATAAACTGTAGTGTATTAAACAGGTCCAAGTTCTCCTGATGTTAGGCGCATCCTCCAGAGAATATTACTTGGAGTCAAATATCTTGCTCTTGATTTCGGTACTAGGAGCATTCTCTCTTTCATGGTCATCTTGCTCAAACTGCGGTGGGGCAAGACTTTGTTACAGAAACAAGATGAAAGGAATCTGACCTCCTTCCCTTTTTGAAGCCGCATGTGTTCGGTGGATGGTTTCTGAATGCCCAGCTGCCCCTGCACGTTCTCCTGCATTGGAAAACTGGTGCCCTGGGGTTTGTTTCACATACACACAGTATTGTGAGATACAGCAAACTCAGATTTTGCAGTGTGAGAATGGGGCAGTTGCACTGACCATAAGTAACCTGTTTGTGGAGTGAGTTTCAGAGTGGTGGTTTGGTTGGCTTTTTTTTGGAGCAGTCTTGCACCACTGTGAAGTCAAAACTGTTTTTCCACAATTTCTGAGTATTCAAGTAAATACCACATACTTGGGTGTAAGAAGTGTTCACACCCATGTTGATAGTGCTTTTGGCCACCTCTGTATTGCTCACATTAGCTGAAAAACTGATAGCTTTGGAAGAAGAGAATTAAAGTCCTGTAAACTGGGATACCTTTACTGAACATTGTTAGTGTCGGGGAGGGGGTGGGAGCTTGTTTGTGTGTATTTTGGTGGGTTTTGTTTGGGTTTTGGTTTTTTTTGTTTGTTTGGATTTTTTTTGCAAAACAGAAAGCTATGGAAGGGGGAAAAAATAAGCCTGTTTTTTGTAAAACACCAGCAGATTGAGTGATCATCTTGGCAGTTGAAAAAGGGTTTTAAATAACGGAGGGAATAGTGTGGGCATGTGTTGAGGGCAGTGGGTGCACTTGGCTCCGCAGGAAAAGGGATGGGAGTGGACAAGCTCTATATGCTGGAAGTTTAACTGTCTAGTGGGAACAGGCTTCTGTGGGATGGTTTTCTTTTTTTCTGTGTTGGGGTTTTGTGGAATTGTGGAACAAAGTGGATTAGAGTGTGGTTGGGGGGAATTGAAGATTTTTCTGACAGAACAAGTTGAATTTGCTCTAGTACTGCAATGTAACTGTAAAGTTTATCGTGCAATGCTGCTGGTCACTTGTGTTGTGCATGGTCATTTTTTTTTCCAGTTTAGTAGCCACAGGCATCTCTTTAAATTAACAATATCCACAGGTACAATGTGACTGGTGTATGTGGGGGCAATGAAACTCACCTTCACTTCTTTAAGTCAAAATTTCACTGGTTGTCTTTCTTTTCTTTTTGTTTGTTTCAGGACTGATTTCATTGGGGGTGAGGGGTCAAATTATCCCCGAAAATTTGACACTGCTCCTGGTACGATACATCCAGGCGCACTAACTGCCCCGGATACCTTTACTTTACAGCTTTTTAAAAAAACCCTGAAATATCTGTGGATATGTAATTCTTCTCTCTCTCAATTTGTTCATTTTAATGAATATTTGACATTTGTTCTGACTGTGCTTTTACTAATGCTGACACCTTGAATATAAATTGGGAGAGGCTAACCCCAACTCCAAATTTTAGCTTCAACCACTGCTTCTTGGTGCCCAGAGCAGCTCCGTGTCCACAGTGCTGGTGACAGAGCATCCCACCCGAGGGCAGGAGGCTTGAGGCAGCTCAGTTGTATTCCCTTTGTCTTGCATCCTGAAAAGCTGTGACTTGCTGTTGCCCCCGTGCCATTCCTGCAGCCTCCCTGCTGTTCCTGCTCAGGGCCACAACTGCTGCAAGCGGAATGGGTCCGGTTAAACTCTCTCTGTGCTTTGCCTCTGCTCAGCCACCGCTGGGTGAGCAGTACCCAGTGGCTGCTCTGGCATGTTCCTGCTGCCCAGCTGCTTCTCCTCGCCTCCCTGCAGTTGAAGATGATGGCGGATTTTGAGGTGACAGGGATGCTTGATGTTAAGGCTACTCAGTGCCTGGCTACTTTATTTTCTGTTCTTGCACCTTTATGCCTTATGAAGCCAAGAGACACCCATGAGATGATCCAGTTTGCTGAATCCCATTGGTGTCCATAACAAGGCCAACATCATGTTTGACTGTCTCCTCTATCTAACCTGAGGTCTTGAAGTTGAGACTAAAGAACCTTCCAGAGGACTTGACCACTTGACTCTTGAAGGTCAGGGCAGGAGGAGGAGTGCTGAGGCTGAGGAGTCTCTTTAGCAGGGGCCCAACTGGCAGGCAGACAGTGTCTCTTGGTTCTCACCTCAGGATTAATCTTTAACTTCCCCAGGCAGCACAAGGCCATCTGCTCCAGAGCTGCCATTGTGGTTTTGCTGCCCTTTGGCTTTGTTTGGATTTACATTCCTCTGAGGTGCAGACTGGGGGCCTTTGAGTCTGTTACCCTTCTAGGCTGAGGCAACAGGCCTGTATCCAGTTCCTGAGAGGCAGCAGGCTGCCTGATGGGCTGTGGAAGGAGCAAGCTGGGTGCTCATCTCCCAGTTTAAAATGAAGAGACTGTGTTTGAGGAGGGATGTGGACATCTTGGAGACACAATGGGATCTTTTTCCTTCACCACAATCATATTGGCACATGTTGTTGGCTTAATTGTATTTTTTCCTCTCTTCCTGGTTTGAGGACCTTAAAGACCAGCAGCTCTTTGAAGGGCTTTCTGAAAGCAGAGAGAAGGGCTCGCTGTTCAGAAGACAACCCTTCTGAAATGGTGTTAGAAGGGTCAGAGTATTGCTTGTGTTGCAGTTCTCCCCTTCGGAAGAGCTCGATGGAGAGCAATACGCTTGGTTTCTTTAAAAAAAAACTTCCCACTGTGCTGGCTGGGTGCTTTCTGGAGCATTCCTGGTCAATGCCTGGTTGTACGTGGCAGTTCTTTGTTTTTCCATCTGCCCCTTTGTATGCAGGGAGCATAAGCTGTGCTGAGTTGGTGTCCAGTACTGGAGTAGACTTGCCGGGAAAGCCCTGTCAATGGCTGCTCTTCATCTGCAGGGTTTCCTTCTACTTTTTGTGTTGCTTTGCTTTTCTTCTCAGTTTCTCCAAACAAGCAATACTTAAGAGCCCTATGCTGTGCTCCTGCTTGCACAAAATCTTCTTGCTGCAACTCTATTGGCTTCCTGCTCTGTTGGCTACCTGCAGGTACATCCAGCTCCCTATTCCACCTCTCGGGTAAGGTTTGAGCTGGAAGGATCTTTCTGATCCATTAAAATCTGGAAAGCAACCTCTTGCTACTGCTGTGAGGGCACAGAAATCTGAGAAATGGGGGAATCTGGGTTTTTAAACCCCAGATGTGTTTTACATTGACTGTGTTGAACTCCTGATGCTTCTGGCTGGGAAGGAAGGGGTAGACTAGTGTGCCCTGAGATTCCTGGCACTCTGGGAAGTCATGTTTTATTAGTATCTCTATTTCAAACTTGAATATAAAGAAAATAAATCCTGGAAGGCTTCGTGAATTGGCTCAACTTGTCAAGCAAAACAAAACAACAATGAAAAAATAATAATTCACTGATAAATACTTATTTCTTGCACTAAATTCCCCACTTCTAGACAGGCAGTTGTTTAAATATGCAGTTAAAGTGTGTCCTGCAGAAGAATCCACAATGTTCTTCCCCGCATGCTATGTTTTATGCTCTAAAAGGCTTTCAACCTATAAAAAGGCTGATGCCAGCTTGTTCCGTCCCTGTAAGTGTCTCCAAGATTAACCCTGTTGGCCCTGTCGTGTTTTATTGATCTGGTTTGCGTGGACTGGAAACCAGCAAATAGGGCTGGCTTTATGCTCTGAGGTTTTTTGCAGATGTGAAATCTCCTGCTCTCCTCCCAACCCAAATTTCAGTTGTTAAATGGATACAGAAGTTGCCACATAATGTTTGAAGTACAGAGGTTAAACTCTGTGATGGAAGCGAGGGTCAGAACAAGTTGAAGATGCAGTCAGGGAAAACTCTTTTTATTTTCTGGTAAATCTTACTTGCCTAAACTGTGCTGTGGATTGTGGCTGAGGTCTCCAGCTTTTCTCCCCAGTGCTTTGAGCATATCTCTGCAGCTGGTCACAGAAAATGCAGGAATTGCTTAACCCCTCAAATTTTCCCTTCTGAATCCCATTTGCATGTGCACAGGAGGTCCTGGTGCACTGAGGTTTAAAGACTTTTTTTGGCTGGGGAGAGAAGATGAATCACAGGAATGCTCAGCTGTCCCTAGGTTTTATAGGAATGTAAGGTTTACCTGGGTGGTGAGATCCTGTGCCAGAGCTGGCAGGAAACCTGTGAGGGAGGTGCTCTGTCCAAGCTGCTGGGGTAACACTGACTGCTCCCAGGTGCACAAAGCTGTAGCTCCTGCAGTACAAGGGGAAGTCAGGAAAATGGCACAAGGAGGCTGGGGATGGTGCTGGAGCTTCCTTGCTAAGCTCAACTCCCCTCTTGGGTGTTGGGAGGTGTGTGTTTGCCCTATCTGCCAGCCCAGCAGTCCCTCTCTTTCAGCTCAGCCTGGGGGCAGCAAGGCAGAGGTGGCCCTTGCCCAGGAAGCATGGGTTGGGGTCTACTGCTTTAACTTGCTTGGTTGGCAAATAGAAATCCTCTTGGCTACCTGCAAAGCTCCCCAGTGCTTCTCCAGCTCTCGGAGGCAGAGCTTTGATGAATACATAACTTCTGTACCTGTTGTCGTCCTTGTAGGTGCGTGGAGGGCAGCGACAGAAGAATGGGGCACAGAGGACTGGAATGAAGATGTAGGTACTCTCCAAACCCTTCTCCTCCGTGCATCTGCCAGCAGGCTGCTGTCCTGTCTGTACACAGAGCTCTGGGGGAGCTCAAAGCTCATCCTCCCCCAGACTGTGGGCAGAACCCCAGTCAGGCTCCCAGTTCCAGGAGCTATGAGGAATAAGTAATCATCACAGCTTCAAAAAGATATGTGTAGTAGAGCTTGTCATAGGAGCCCAGGACAGAAAGGGATCTCCTAGGGCCTTGAGGCTGGTCCTCTCATTTCCTGTAACTGTACAATGGAATTCTTCCAAAAACTGGCCTGACTCCACGCAGGACTCTTGCTCTGTCCCTTCAGTGGAGTGAAAGTTGGGGAAGGTTTACCTTTGATCCCACCATGTGCCATGGAGGAGGCAGCAGTGGTTTCCTGCATGTCATGTGCCTCTGCTTGTCCTTGTGACTTGGATGGAACAGAAGCTCTTGACTTTCTGACTTGCTCTTTGGCGTGTCTTGCCACCTTTCGTTCTCTACTTGATGTCTCCTTCAGGGGAGAATGGATGCTGTTAGCACCAGCTTTTAATGCCTCTATATCAGTTTCTTCTGAAGTGGGCTTCAGTCCCTCTCCAAATCAAGGGAGGACTTCTGTTATTGCAGATGGGAGCAGGGTTGAGCTTTTTTAGTATGATTGTTACTTTTGCATGCTCATTTTGGCTCAACCAACAGACTGGGCAAGGAGGGGAAGCGTTTGCTTTCCAGGCACTCTCTGAGGGAAGAGCTCCTGCTGTGTTTGGAGACAGGAGCAGTTTCTCTTTGTTCAGTCAGGTCTCTGCTAGAAGGGAGCCTTTGAGAGCCCTTCTTGCCTTCAGTGTGTATGAGATGCCCCCAGGGGTTCCGGATTTAGTTTTTTAACTCTGGCACTTCAGTTTCTGGTGGTTCCTCAGCCTGGAATAGAAGCTGTTCATGTTCAGATATGTTCCAGACTAAATCACAGGTGGTCACTAGCCTTCCTCTTCAACTATTCTTGAGCAATGTTATTTTCCCTTCCATAGTTAAAGTAGATCTGTTGGTCACTTGGTCATCCAGGTGAGCCTGAATCATTGGAAGCTTAAGTGGGGGTCCAAAGTTTCTTCCTTTGGCTTCTGTGCCAGTGCTTGCACCTATCTGTGCAGGGGGTTTGGCAGATCCTCGCTGCGTGCCATCGACTCAGAGCACCAACCCAGGGCCCCAGGAGCCCCAGTGGGTTTGTGGACTGTGGGAATTTGTGGAAGTATTTTAGGGTTTGGTTTTTTTTCACTGGCAGGTGATTTGTGCACTTGCCCGAGAAGAAACAAATAAAAGCTGATTCTGATGGGAGCCAAATGCTAGGGAAGTTTAAGTCTAAACACTTGAATTTCTTGAGTTTTTCTGTGGCCTTTTGTCTCAAACATTCGTGTACTTTATGTCAAGGGCACTATTCCAAGGCACTGTTCTCACTTTTGAATACTTTTTCCCTTTTTTATCTTTCAGCTGTCAGAGACAAAGATCTTCACTGCCTCCAATGTGTCTTCAGTGCCTCTGCCTGCTGAGAATGTGACAATCACAGCTGGACAAAGGTGAGTGCCCATGGCGATGCCATTTACCTGGGAAAAGTGGCACACAAGTCCTGGAGCAATTTCCCTTCTTTGACTAAACCTTGCCAGCTAGCTAAAATTCAGCAGCTCTGAACGAGATGAGGTGGATTTAAATGGAGAAGTTGAATTAGTAATTTCTGGGTCCTAGTCTTGGATTAGAGTTTTCCTAGGCTCTGCTGCTGGTTCTTCAGGTTTGGGGGCATTTTGCTGTGTTAAATTAATGAAAAACATGATTTAAAATCAAAGGCTATGCAGGGTCTTGCTTGATCTCCCTCTCTCCTTTTGAGGTTGCTACTGGCAGTTGTGAGTTAATGTTCTGAAGATTGCTTCAATTTGTAAAGTTAAAGGTGTGAGGCTGGAGGGGGAATTCTGCTGTAATGGAAGCGGAAGCTCATGGTAACCTTATTGGGTTATCCTCTTTCTCTTTGCAGGATCGATCTTGCAGTCCTGCTAGGAAAGACACCGTCTTCTATGGAGAGCGAGTCAACGAACCTGGAGTCATCCCAGACTCCTTCTCTGGCCCAGCCACTGGTTTTCAGCAATTCCAAGCAGACTGCTCTGTCCCAGCCTGCCTCTGGAAACTCCTTCTCTCACCACAGCATGGTAAGGAAATGCTGGTCTCTTCCAGTGGAGATTTGATGGGGGTTGCTCCTTCCCTGACATTCTCTGTCTGTTTGGGTAATGTGGGAAATGCAGTCCTGACACCTGCTTGCTGCTTGGGACTGGCAGAGCCAGGTAATTTGCCAGTCTGCTTCAAATGCAGAGGCCTGAAGTTCATTGCTCAACTTGAAATAATTGGGATAATTCCCCCCCCTGTTGCCCTTATCTGTGATTTGCAACACGTGCTTCTTTCCTGCTCAGAGGAAAGGAAAAACTCTTATGGTCCAAGGGCTTGCAATTTCAACAATTTGAGAGAAGTGGAAGTGGTTGGGAACTGGTGTTGGATGGAACTGGGGGATGGAATGCTGGCATCTACTGGCAGGAGAGGGAAGGAGGCATTGAGTCAGAGTCAGAGATGTGCAGGGATCTGGCAGATGTGCATTGTGTAACTTAAGCAAAAAGAAATAAAAATTGTGCACTTACTGGTGAGGTAGTTGAGGAAGGATTTTCAAAACCACCTTAACATAGAGCCAAGATCTCCAGGTGTTTCTTTTTTAGCGCAACTGAATGCATGAGAATAATTGAGTACATTTTTAAGATTCTGTCTGTTAGCTTTCTTTGTAGCCCTCTATGGCTGTACCATGCTATGAGTTGGGTGAGAGATGATCATGCCTGCACTCACACATGATGGAAGGCTGGGAGAGAAGCATGAGCCCTCTCTGCCAGCAGTGTGTGTGCATTTGGAGCTCAGGAGTGTTAAGCTGAGGCACCCAGTGAGAAGCAGCAGGGTACAGTGCATTCAGGTTTATGTTAAGAGATGTACCTGTCCTCTGAGCCAAGTTCCAAGCCATGGGAGATGTTGACTTTGTTATCTCCTTGCTGAAATTGCAGGTGAGCATGCTGGGGAAAGGGTTTGGAGATGTCGGGGAGGCCAAAGGCAGCAG
The DNA here is from genome assembly GCF_009829145.1 of Chiroxiphia lanceolata. Taxonomy (NCBI): domain Eukaryota; kingdom Metazoa; phylum Chordata; class Aves; order Passeriformes; family Pipridae; genus Chiroxiphia; species Chiroxiphia lanceolata. Next base: position 2,485,153 of record NC_045665.1, read on the forward strand.
TACCACAGGGTCTCAGTTTCTGGAGCAGTTCAAGACAGCCCAGGCGTTGGCTCAGCTGGCAGCTCAGCACACCCAGCCTGCTGGGAGCACCACTGCTGCTTCCTGGGACATGGGATCCACTACGCAGACCTCGTCTCTGGTGCAGTACGGTAAGGAAAGGAAAAGCAGCATGGCCCCCCTAGAGGGGGAGGAGTGTGTTCCCCCTTGGAACTGCAGAGGCAGCAGGGGAAGGGACTCAGCAGAGGGGGAGATCACAAGTTTGCAACCCAGCCAGCTGAGCTGGAGAAATGAATAGAACTGTGGGAGCAAGTTTGTGAGACCAAATATAATAGTGTGTGTGAGTCTCCCCCTGTTCCTTTATACTTGGAGCAGTTGAATCCATCATTCCAGCATGCTTCAAGGCCAGGGATCTGGCATTCCTGAGCCTCTCACAGTGTGCAGAACTACCTCCTAATGTAAAGTTGTGCCAGAAAAAGGTCTGAAAGGGCACTTCTGGAGAATAGGTCCTGAATACCAACACTTGTCAGTCTCCTCTCTCTGCTGACCTGATGTTATCTTCTAAGGGAATTCGACTTGCTGTTAAATGCCAAAAGTAACTCTACCTCTGGGCTGGCCTGAGGAATAAACAGGGATTGAGAGGCTCTTTTCAGATAAGGTGCAGAGCTCTGCTGTGGTCAAGTGCTAGTGCCATTTCCTTCAGCTTGTGCTTGTTGCAGGGAAATGGCTCTGGTTCAAATCTAAGCTGAAGACAAATCGAGCCCTGTCCTAGTGACAGTGAGTGTTGACAGCTTCTGATCTTCTCAGACAAGAAGCCACAGAGGAGCGTGGAGAGAATAGAAGCTGTTTTTTAATAAGCTGTGTAAAGGCTTAGTGGAAGGAGGAAGGTGGTGCAAAGACCTGAGGGTGGCAGCCCTGAGCAATGATGTTGCTTGGAGATACCCAGTCCCTGCAGGGGAAGGAGCAGGCAATGGAATACTGGAATGCCGGTAGAAACGGGGGGAGGAAGCGGCATCAGGCTGGTGCAGTGTCTCCACAACAAGGGACTCTGGAGTCCAGCTTTTCTTGGAGAATGGAGGACTTCTGCCACGCAAGCTGATTTGTCCCTGTAGAGATGGTGGAAGGAGCTGAGGGGAGAAGAGCTTAAAAGGCTGGCAGTAGGTGGTGGTGAGAGCACAAGGCTGGGAGTGGAGATGCTGGGGATCTCTGCTCTCTGAGTTTAACTAGGATGACTCTCCTAGTAGGAAACAAATTTATCTTTCTTGGTAAGTGTCAGAACTTGATTTAGTTTTTAAGGCAACATACCCTGCTAACTCACCTCTGTCATCCCATAGATCTCAAGAACCCAACAGATTCTTCCGTGCATAGTCCCTTCACTAAGCGACAGGCCTTCACGTCAACCTCGACCATGATAGAAGTGTTTATTGCAGGAGAAAACAGCCTGTGGTGACGGCCTCCACAACCACACCGGCACCCCCATCCTCCCCGCTGCCCAGCAAAACCAATCCTGTGCCCCAGATGTCCCCAGGGTCCTCGGATAACCAGTCCTCAAGTCCCAGCCAGCACAGCAGAAGCTGAAGCAGCAGAAGAAAAAAGCATCATTAACATCAAAGGTGCGGATTGATGGTGGGGAAGGAGGTGTCAGATTGTGTTAGAGCTACAGAAGCATCCCTTTGGGCTGGTGAGGGAAGGTCTGGGGTTGCCGTTCCTGCTGCTAGCATGGGGTGTTTGTGGGGGTGATGGAGTTACACGCCAGCCTGGGTTGAATGGCGTAATTCAGAGGCTGCAAGCCTGTAACTGCCATTGTGTGCTGGCAGACATGGGCACTAAAGCAGTTCTCTGTGCTGATCCCAGGGAACGACTGGGCCGTTCTGTTGTTCCTCCCTTGCAGATTCCTGCACTTGCAGTGGAAATGCCTGGCTCGGCGGATATCTCAGGGCCTAAACCTGCAGTTTGGGGCGTACAGTTTTGGTCGGAGCCTGTTCTCGCTGAGTACGAGTCGACGCCCACAACCAGCGCTGCCGTTAGCCAGTCTCAGAGCAGCCTGTACACAGCACGGCCAGGTGAGCGCCAGGAACCCTTAATCTAAGCAGGCAGCTTTGAAATGTCGTTGATCCCATGGACTTGAGTTGTGCTGCATACTAGTAGACCCTTTCTGACTGCGCTGTGGTCACAAAGGGGGGACAGCGTATGCAACAGCAAAGCGTAAGTTGCCCAGCAGACTCATCGGGCAGCTCTGTGGCTGTTTCGGCCTGCGGCACTTGGACAGAAAGCAGAGTTTTCCTGCTGCCCTTAAACTGTGTGCTGGAAACACAGAAGGGGAATCCCCAGCACAACCGCTCTGTGTCCCGCGTGAACAGATTGAGTGCTTTGTCCTGCTTTTTGCCTGGCAAACTGGGACACAGCGGGATAGGTGTATCTACGGCGCCTTGCCCAAAGCGATATGTTTCTGTCTTCTCTTGGGCTGACCCTCAGTAGCTGGCCGGTCTCTTAAGTGCTAGGCAGTGTGTGAGGCAGGGCTGTGGCTGGGTGCCAGCTTCCTCCCACCCCTGCTCTCTGGGTGTGTTTCTTGGCTTGGCTGCTTCATGCGGTGCCTTTATGCTGATGCTTGGGGCTCTTTATCTTGGATATTTTTTCTCCCCCCTTTATAGTGAATCTTCATCCACGATTTCATCCAATCAAAGCCAGGAGTCTGGTTACCAGAGCGGCACAATACAGACAGCAACATTTACCTCCCAGAACAGCGCTCAGGGACCACTGTATGAACAGAGATCCACCCAGACGAGGCGATACCCAAATTCCATATCCTCCTCGCCCCAAAAAGATCTGACCCAGGCTAAGGTAAGAGAACAACTTTTATCACCTGTTGTGCTGAGTGAGCCTTGTGTGTGAAGCAGTGTCTCGGGGGAAGCTGAGTGGTTTATCAAGTGGTTCTCCAGCCTCACTGTGTGGCTCATGAGCTCTCATGAGAGCTCTCATCTGGCTGCTCCCAGAGCCCTCAGCTGTGCTGCGCACCTGGGACTGATGTCAAGTTGATTGCAAGGTGGTGTGTTGTGTCTCACGCAGTTACCCTGCTAGACAGGGGCGTGCTGGCGAAGGATTTAATTTCCTCTTAAAGATTTGGTTCTTGCATGCTGCACACCAGTTCAGTAACATCAGGTTTGGGCTAATGAACGTGGGTTGAGGAGGTTGAGGTGGTCTTAAACTACCAGCAGCAGAGAAACTTCTCGCACTAATTTCCTCAATATACACGTGGGGGTCGTGCTGTCATGGGGCTAGTTGACCTTGGAACTGACACCAGCACAGGTCTGGTGACACGTGTTGGTAGCAGGACCCCTTTTTCTGAACTGAGGAAGGAGTGTGGAGGGAGCTAACACGAGCTCTGCCTCTGGAAATGCGCAGCTGTGATGCCCAGTACTCCTTTTTTCTCTTCTTTCTCAGAATGGGTTTCAGTTCTGTACAGCCCGCGCCGTTACAAACCACACAGGCCGTTGAAGGTAAGTGTCTGCCAGCACAGCAGGTGACCTGTGTCTCTTGTGCTGCTCGTGTTCTCTGCTTCGGAATGAGAGGCTTTATCTGTGCTATAGCACGTCCTTCCCCGCTGGACTAATTGCTACCATTTAGATTATTTGCTTGCCTTGAAACATGAGCTTTCTGTTGATGGATCCAATGAGATCCTTGATGAGTCACCAATGACAATAATTATTATGCTTTTTTTTGTAGAAGACATCTGTAGGTCTTGAAGCTCTTTTGTAGAGCCAATGGCAGTTGTAAAGTGAGACATAGAATACACAAGTGTGTAACTGGTTGGCAGCAGTGAGGGAATCCCCAGATTCTCCTGACTTCTTTGGCTGAGCATTTGCTGGTCCCTCTGGAAGTTGCCAGTAGCTGCCCCTAACCCAAAGCTTTTCTTTTCAGGTGCTACAGGCCCCGCAGTGAAATCCGATTCCCCCCTCTGCTCACAGTATCACACCTCTCAGTGATGGGTGTCTGCATCGTCCTTGCTGACAACAGCCAGCCATACACTCGACAGCTCTGAGCAGCCTGAGCCACAGCGGGAGCTCCCCAGTACAACCACTGCCCAGCTCAGCAGGTGAGGAGCGTCAGGGGTGGATTTCTGGAGAAGCAGAACTAGAAGCAGAAATCCGTACTAGACATCAGAGGAATGGTCTCGTGCAGTGAGAAGACTGAGATGACTCATCCCATCTGAGTAGATGGGAAATGGGATAGTGCCACTAATAGTGACTCTCCACCTTGGTTTGACAACCTTTTATTTCCTCTCCTGCAGTGCGTTGCCCCCACCAGCAGAACAGTCTGTCCTCATCCACATCCTCTGGGCGAACATCAACTTCAACTCTCCTGGTGAGTCTGGGTGTGGTCTCGCGCTCTGTGCCCCGTTCCCACTTGGCTTGGCCAGGTTCTCTGGGGTGCCTGGACCTTGGGGCTGTGGTTGTGACAGAACCTGCCAGGCTGCTGGCTGTCCTGCTGGAGTTGTGGGTCTGTGTGGAGAGAGGACGGGGGGGGGGGGGGGGTTATGTCAGAACACTGCCTGTGCACCTGTGGCTTGAGGCTGTTGACCCCCCTGCTTGTCTCTGGGCTGAGCAGTGGCTCTTTTGGGTCTGTAGCAGCCCTTGAAAGCGCTACAGAGTCACAACCATGTCAGAGCAAACTGGTAGCTGATGCAGTGCTACCAAATGTCTCTACTGCTGGAGCTCTCACAGTATGGAGTCCCTGGGTAGGGCTTCTGCAGCAGATAAATCTCCCTGCCACAAATGTGGTGTCTTGCCCTGCTCCCCCCAGCAGAGAGATGTTGGGGCACAGCCACAGGAGAGGCTTGAAAACATTAGGGGTTGGCTGCTGTCAGGACTTTGGACTTAAGCCAGGTGCAAAGCAGGTTTCCTTGTAGCCTGCAGCAGTTCCCTGCAGGAACACCCAGGTGCGGCACAGCGTGTATTTTTCGTAGACAGTGTCCTGTGGTACCTGTGCACTCTGTTCCACCTGCCTGGTCCCCTGACTCTCCTCCCTTCCTTCCCTAGCACACGAGTGTGGAGAGGTGAAGCGAGCCTCCATTCTTCTGCTAGCACTTTCTCCACCTCCTCCAGCACGGTGTCGGCCGCGCCGCCGGTGGTCAGTGTTTCATCCAGCCTCAGCAGCGTCAGCAGCCTGGGCCTCAGCCTCAGCAGCAACTCCACGGTGACGGCCTCCACTCGAAGCTCCGTTGCAACAACATCAGGTACTTTCCTGGTCCTGCTGTACAGGAGCTAAGAGAGTGAGTTCTGCTGTTTGCTCTACTGTGGCAACTTTCTCTTCCTTTGTCAGGAAAAGCTCCTCCTAATCTCCCTCCTGGAGTCCCACCGTTGTGCCTAATCCATACATCATGGCTCCAGGGTTACTACATGCCTATCCAGTGAGCTAGAACATTGCTTTATGGTAATGTCATGCCACCAGATCCCTCCCAGCTCCCTCTGCAGCAGGGAGGGATGCAGGATGGTGGGGAGACCAAAAACTGACATAGCTCGGTGGGGCTGCCTTGGACAGGTGGGGTTTGAACCTCCTGCTTTCCATGAAATCCACGTGCCCGTGGGTGTAAATGTCTGTCCTCGTGACCCCAGAGCAGAGTCTCTGTACCTATTCTCAGCAGCCTCCCCAGCCTTTGGGGAGCAGCAGCCCTTGGCAGAGCATGGTGCATGGGAGCATGGAGCTGTGTTAGAAACATGCTGTGACAAAGGGCAAACACAGTCAGTGCAAGGGTGGTGACTCCCACGAAGTCTAGGGGTGTGTCACAGCCCTCTCCTAGGGTTGAGAACAGATTTTGAGGAAAAACTGCTCAAGGGCTGTGTGGTCTGGAGCACTGTCCTTTGAGCAGCTCACAGGAACCCCCAGCAGCATCAGCCTTTATAGGGAGTGGCTGCCTGCACCTGGGGGGTCATGGGCTGCTGACCAGCTGCTTTTGGCTTTATCTCATGTTTATCTAAATGTTTAATCTAAAATTAGATAAGTGTCTTTATCTAGTCCATCTGCTGCTCTTTTTCTAGCCACAGGTGTACGGATACGATGACTTGCAAATGCTCCAGACGAGATTCCCATTGGTGAGTAGTGCAGAGTGACAGGGACACACCACTTCTGCTGGCTCTGAGTGCTGTGGGGTTATAGACAGGTCAGGCTGTGGGTAGTCCCGAAGAGCTGGAAAAATGGGGTGCTGGATGGCTGCACTTCTCTGTGACAGCTGTCAGAGTTAGTCAGTTGCTCCTTGACACGTGGGAATTTGGGTGCATGAGTTACTCATCAGCAGTATCTCTTGTGGGGCCAGGAAGCATGAGAACAGCAGCAGGGCTGTTGTAGAGATTCACCTCTGATCCTTGACTTAGGCAGTGACTAAATACTTCTTAGAATGGGCTTTACTTAGTGATAGGACATGTCCATTTTCTTTTGAAGCAGAGGGGAAAGTCCAGGCAGTTTAAAGACTGCATACCAGTAGACCTTATCTGGTTCTTCTAATAGCCAGATCAGGGGGACGGTGCATGCTACAAAAACCTGGGGCTGCTGTAGGTCGTGATCAGCCTGGATGTGGCTGGTTGAACTGTGGTACCCTGACATATCTTGCAGCTGCAGGACGGAAATTCCTCTATCCCAAAAGATACTGCTTTGCACCTTTAGACAGAGCTGATAAAATATCTCCATTTGTTTTTATTCATCAGGATTACTACAGCATCCCATTCCCCACACCCACCACCCCGCTGACTGGAAGAGATGGCAGCCTGAGCAGCAATCCATACTCTGGTAGGGAAAAAGTCTGCTCTAAATCCCATTCCATCAGGGTTTGTGCTGCTGCTACTGGTGTCCTGTGCCTTTGTCTGCTGGAGCTACATCTGCACCAGCCTCCTGCACTGCCTTTGGTTTGGAGCAAGTCTCGCAGCTAAATTCTTGTCTGGTCCTTGGACATCTGGTTTTGTCAAGGCTTGTTACAGGGAAGAGGTGGGCGAGTAGGAGTTAGTGTGGCAGTTGGAAAGGGAGTGAGGAAGGGCTGAAAGATTCAGCGAGGAGTACAGCTGGGGAACTGCTTTCCAGGTGGTGGTGAGGCCAGCACTCAAGCACTGCGAGTAAAAATACAAAGAAGCACAAAATATGGAGAAATTAAGTTTTTCATCTATGGGACAGTCTTATCAAGAAAACCAGCAGGACACTGGGGACCAAGCACTCAGCGGGTGCCTGACCACTCACTGACCTTGGTAGATGCGTTTATGCACTGCCAACCTGCAGTGGGCAGTAACTGTGCTGAGCTTTCACATGCTTTAGGAATTGTTGCACTTTGAGGTTTGCTATTTTTCCAGCACTGATTCTCCCTGGCTTCAGCAGGAGCCAGTTTGTGTGGAAGTGCTTTTGCCCAGCTGAGGCTTAAATGCCAAGCTTGGAGTGTGGCCCCATGTGAGCTCTGAACTGGAGAGATTTTGCGTAGAAGAACCAAGCGGGTGCTCATGAAGAGCAGCACAGGGAGCTTCCCCCAGCCCTGCAGCCAAGCCCTCCACAGCCCAGGCAGGGAACTGGGTTGTGTTCAGTCCTGCTGCTGGTGCACAGAGAGGGATGAAGGAGAGCTGTAGCACCAGGCTCTGCTGCACAGGCAGCCAATAGCAGGTTTATCCAGTGCTGGATTGTGGGCTGACGTCAGGCAGTGCAGCACAGTAGCTGAGCTACTGTGGGCTTCCCTTCCCCCCGGTAGTCCTCTCAGGGCCAAGGAGTAATTAACAGCTTTGCCTTATCAACGTGCAAAGGTCTGAGGGCTTGTGAGGGCAGCAGACTTTTGCAGTGGCAGGAGGAGGAACTGATTCAAGTAGCTGTTTATCAAAAGGCTGGGTCAGCTTTGGGCTGAGTTGGAACAGGCCAGGATCTGGCACTTGTGTTCTTCACTCTCACCTCCTCTACTTCAGGTGACTTAACAAAATTTGGCCGAGGAGATGCCTCTTCTCCTGCTCCTGCAACAACTCTGGCACAGCCTCAGCAGAGCCAGACCCAGACCCATCACACCACGCAGCAGACGTTCCTGAACCCGGCGCTGCCTCCTGGCTACAGTTACACCAGTCTGCCGTACTACACAGGGGTACCAGGGCTCCCAAGCACCTTCCAGTATGGGCCCGCCGTGTTCCCTGTGAGTTTCCTGGAGGCAAGGTGTGGGATTTGGGCAGGGGGGTGGCACAGCAAAGCCTCTCCTCACTCTGCTCCTCTCTGTTCTGTAGGTTGCTCCTACCTCTTCCAAGCAGCATGGTGTGAATGTCAGCGTCAACGCATCAGCGACCCCCTTCCAACAGCCCAGTGGCTACGGCTCTCATGGGTACAGCACTGGTAAGAGACCTGTTGGAGCACCTTCCACGGTAGCAGGGCTTGTTCCCAGTCTCCCTGGCTGTGCTGGGGACTGCTGTCTTCCGGCAGTAAGGGAGGAGAATGCCTGGGGTGCCACTCTCATGTCATTCAGTTATCCCTGGAAAGGCCCAGGATTGTTCTGTATCCACATCTGGAGCGGTTTTGGGAGATACAGAGCCCTCCTCTGTGCCCTCATGCCCTCCTCTGTGCCCCACAGTCGAGTGGCTGGGGCCTTGACCCCCTGTCAGAAGCTGAATTGTTTGGTTTTATTTGATTTGTTGTTTTTTTAACTGCCACTCTGTGATCAATAGAACAGCAATTATTCTGGATTTGAATTCATTTCCCACCAGTGTTTGGTAGACACTTTCTAGGGAGGTGTCCTTGATTCAAAGATGCAGGAAGGTTGTGAACCTGCCGCCTGTCTTGGTACTGGTTTCACTGGTTGGCCTCCAGCTGACTTACACAGGGGTGCATTTGGGTCCCTCTTCCAGCCTTTAAATTCCCCTTGTCCTTCTTTTCACTACATTAGAGCCCTTCGAGATACTGTTTCCTATTTGTGAAGGTCCTTCAGCTTTGTACCAGGTCATCTTGTGCTGAGTCCTTCAAACCTCCTTGATTTCAGCACTTTTTCTGCACCTTAAATGGTCACTGAGTTCTCCTCTGGGCCACCCTGTTTTACAGACAGCCCTGTGCAGGTTGTGTTGGCGATCACTGCACCAACTATCCCAGCCCACAGCGGAGTTGCCTTTACATGCAATTGCCTGTTATACACATGAGGAGCTCTCAGGCTGTTCTTGCTGCCGTGTTCCATGCTGGGGGTTTGTTTCCGTGTCTCTGTGCTGCATTCCCCAGCTCTCCTCAGAGCTGCTGTTTTCTGTGTGTTTCTCTGTGTGTTTTTCCAGCCCCTCGCTTGCTTTCTGGACTCGTGTCCAGAGCAGAAGAACTTAAATTTGTATGGGCGCTTTGTTCACGACCATGCCAGCACCCTGCTCCCCAGGCGGATCTATCTTTAGACCTTCCCTGGCCACCAGAGCTCTCCACCAGGTGCTGCTGGTTGTCAGCAGCTCCTGCTGAACCGGTGGCTGCTGCCTAACGCTCTCCTGCCTCTCCCTCCTCTGCAGGTGTATCCGTGACATCCAGTAATACAGGCGTGCCAGACATCTCGGGCTCTGTCTACTCCAAAACTCAGGTTAGTGTCTGTGAGTGCTCCCTGCGTGGTTCCAGAGAGGAACTGAGCTCTGAGACAGCCTCCCTGTGCAATAAAGGTCTCTTCCCCTTGGATTGGTCAGCCAGGGACCTTCCCCAGTTTAGAGCAATTCTAAGCCCAGAAAGAGCCATAGGAAGAGACTCCATCCATTCTCTGCATCACACGCTGACTCTGGGCCCACGACGCGTAGAGCTGGGGAGGGGCACACTGCCAGCCTGGCTCCCAGCCCTTACTCCACTGTTGGCATCCTCTCCTCAGCAATCCTTCGAGAAGCAGGGATTTCACACTGGAACCCCGGCAGCCTCCTTCAACCTGCCTTCGGCACTGGGCAGTGGTGGCCCCATCAACCCTGCGACGGCGGCGGCGTATCCCCCCACCCCCTTCATGCACATCCTGACCCCGCATCAGCAGCCCCACTCGCAGATCCTCCACCACCACCTGCAGCAGGACGGGCAGGTGAGCGATGCCCCCCGTGCTCCAGCCCCTTGCTGGGGTATCTCCTAGGGCTCTTCCTCCCCCTCCAGCTTTTGTCCCTCCCCCCTCCCTCCCTCCCTCGTGTCCTGCAGCGGACACACGCGGTGACACACACACACTCACACCTGCACATACACACAGAGAGGTGAGAGGATGAGGTGAGGACACACCCGGGGTGTGCTCTGCTGGGGGGGTACTTGGCACAACCCCCCCATGCTGCCAGGCTGCACTAGGAATGGCCAGGTAGTGCCCCCTCACGCAGACACACTCGGGGCGTCCCGATCTCCCCCGTCCTCAGAGGGGCAGCCCCACAGGCCAAGCAGCAAAGGGATCACTTGCCACAGCCATGACCCTGCCGGAGCTTTCAGGTCTAACCGTGGATTTCTACTGTCATAGTTTGTCCCTTTATTTTACATATCCTGGTACTGCAACAGCTTCCATATTTGCAGATGATACTGTGCTGCCAACGCCAGCAGGAAGATCAGGTAATGAACTCTCTGATAATGCATTGCACTTGCCCTGGGGTCTCCCCCTGCCCCTAAGGCTGCCCAGGCTCAAGTAGCCTCTTCCTTCTCCCCCGTGGCCGCACAAGGTGAGGAGAGATGCCCTCAGTCGGTATGTGCACACACACACACACCCCCCCCACCCCCACGTGCAGACACACACGTTCCTGCGCTGACCCTTTCCCCCTCCCTGCTGCCCCTGGCCCTGTGTGCTGCTGGCCTGGAGGAAGGCATGGAGCAGAGGGAGGGTGCTGGGGCTGCCAGGGCACAGACAGGACAGCCCCAGTGCCCCAGCACTGGGAGCTCGGCTGGGCGGAGGCAGAGCAGCGGACGCCGAGGAGCCGCCGTGGCCGCAGTGCCTGGCAGGGCTGAGGCATCGTCCTGCAGAGTGGGCTGGGGCCGGTTCCCCCCACACTCACCACCCGCTTCTCCTTCTGCCCCTTCCTGCAGAGCGGCTCCGGGCAGCGCAGCCAAGGCAGCTCCATCCCCCAGAAATCCCAGGCCAACAAATCCGCCTACAACAGCTACAGCTGGGGTGCCAACTGAGGCCGGGCCCCACCACCACCACTTTGCTTCCGGAAGAGAATCCCAGCTACCCCGATGATGCTGAAGGATCCCAGGGAGGAGAGAGCCCTGTGGTGGGGAGCGCCCAGGCCCCCAACCCCGGCAGGGCCCCGCAGGGCAGGCCGCAGGCGCCTCTGCGTTGTCTGTCTTCAGCCACTTTCTGTTGTATGAATATAGAAATTTGTATTTTTTCTTTTTTTTTTCCTTTTTTTTTTCTCTCTGCATCAGATCTGAACCGTTGCCGTAGGGGCCTGTTTTGGTTTTTACTCCTTTCTGTCCCCTCTCCCCTTCTGCTGCCCCAGAACCTCTCAGATTCAAAGGAGTGGTAGGCTGAGTCGCCTACAGCCAAACCCCTTATTATTAGGAATAAGACCAGTAATTGATATGAGCAGCATTGTAGATTAATTAGTTGAAGTGTTTTTTTGTACCGTGTTCTAAATTTAATGGATAAATGTGTCTTGTATATAAAAACAAAAACCCCATGCCGTCCTCTAGTCTCTCATTTCCTTCCCCCCTCCCGTATTTTACATTCTCCATCTGCGTGCCCCTCCACTCCTCACAGGCCCTGAGTGCAGGTCCTGCTCCCCTTGCACGCTGTAAGTATCTTCTGCTTTTGGGTGTTGGTTTTTTTTTTCTTTTTTTTTTTTTTTCTATGCAGTCCAGATCTTGTATTTTTCGGTTCACCTGGTCCCTTCAGCTGCAGTCCCAAGCAGGGATTTACTGAAAGAGAATAAAGATCACAAAGTGATGTGTGTATTTTTTCCACCTTTCAGCCTGGTTCCCTATTTTTGGTGCAGGGGGGGGAGGCCTGGAGGGGCGGGGGTGGCAAGGCTTCCCCTACCTCTCCCCACCGTCTTGCTGGTTTGTGGGGGTTTTTTTGTCCGCTCGTTTTGTGGATTTTTTTTCCCTGGCTGCAGCTCTGGGCAGCAGCAGGATCCCAGCATAGGGACAAGGTCAGAGTCCTTCTCCCGAGATTCCCACCTTCCACTTTTTTCCCTTTCCACTGCTCCTCTCGGAGCTTGGGGGCTCCACCCCAGCCCCCACATCCCCAGGAGGGGCTCGGGACAGGCTCGGCTGTCACGGAGGGGAGTCTCGGGCGCTGGGAGGGCAGTGGGACCATGAGGGTGGCAGGAAGGCCCGGGTGTCCCGGCAGTGGCTGCTGAGCTGCATGGTTAAGGGGCCGAGGGCTCGGGGGGGCGGGGGGGGGGGGGGCGAGGCAAGCCGGATCTCCCCGTGCTGTGGGTCCCAGTGGGGCAGCGGGAGGGCATTGGGCTGGGCCGGCGGAGCTCAGCTGGGGGCACAGCGCAGGGCCGCAGGACGCCAGGGGTGCAGGATGGAGCCCCCGCTGCCCCCGGGCCGGCCGGGGGGACACGGGACCAGCCACGCAAAGCACCTCACGACACCGGCGGCGCTTTGCGGCCGCGGCGCTTTGCGGCCGCGCGACCCCGGGCTGGGGCACCGGGAGGGCCCGGGAGCGGGATGAGCTTCTACGACGCCTTTCGCGGCTTCTTCGGGTTCCCGGGGCGGCGCAGGTACCGCAACCTCGCCCGGCCCTGCACGCACAGCCCCCGTCCCGGTGTCTCAGTGCTGCGCTCCCGCAGGCCCGGGACCCGCTGTTCGGCGGCGCGGCGTGGGACGAGGAGGAGGAGGAGGATGACGGCCCATGCCTGGCGCAGCCCCCACAAGACTTCGGTTTCGGGTTCAGCCCGGCGCGTCCCACGGAAGCTTCGAGGAGCTGTTCCGGGACATGGGCGAGCTTCTGGGGGCCCTCGGGGGAGCCTGGGCCGGGCCCCCGCAGCTCTTCGGTGGGCACGGATGGGGAGGCGGGGCCGGGCTCAGCGGGGCTGTGGGGGCCGCTCGGAGCCCCTCGGCCCTGACCGACCTCCCCCTGCTCCGCAGCGCCCGCTCCGCCCGGCCCCGGCGAGGGGCGGCCGCTTTGCGGGACTCGATGCTGAAACATCCGGACAGCCTCCCCGCCAGCGCGGCCCCGGCGGGCCCCGAGGGCGCCAGAAACCCGGCCAGGCCCTGGAGAACCCTTCCTGGGGGTGGGTGAGGGGTTGGGGTCCGCCTCCGCAGTGGCAGCCGTCGCCCACTGCGGTGCCGCTCGGTGCTGTCGCGGTGTTGCCCTGGTGTTGGGGTTTGCTTCCCACGTCACCGGCGCGTGGCTTTGCCTTGCAGCTGGAAGATGCTCGCCCGGCTCCTCCCGGCCTCAAGGAAGACCAAGGTGTGTGCTGAGTGGGGCCCCGGGGTCTCTGCGCTGCCGCGGCCGCCGGGGCGTGTCCCCACACCCGCGGTCACCGTGTCACATCTCCCCTCAGACTTGGACTCCCAGGTCTTCTCCGCGGGGCTGGGGACCATCCTGAGACCCGACGAGCCCAAGTCCCGCTCCTACTTCCAGAGCGTCTCTGTCACCAAAGTGACTCTGCCTGACGGGGTGAGTGTCTCCGCGGGTGCCTGAAGGGGGTCGGGGTCGGGGGTTCTGAGGGCTCGGCACTCTGTGCAGGCAGTGGAGGAGCGCCGCACCGTGCAGGACAGCCAGGGCCGCCGGGAGACCACGGTGACGCGCCGGAGGGGGGACCAGGCCTTCATCACCACCACCAAGGAGGACGGGCAGGGCAAGGACTACCGGGAGGAGGTGCTCAACATGGACGACCGTGAGTGGGGGGCGGGGGAGGGCGCGGGGGGCGGGAGGCGCCCGGCTGAGGGGGCTCTCCCTGCCTCTCCAGGGGAGCTGGCGCAGTTTGCAGGCTCGTGGCCGCGGCGGGACGAGCTCCGCCCTCCCGATCCGAGCGACCCGTCCTCTATCCTGAGCAGCTTCCTCCGACACTGGTTCTCCAGCTGGTAGCTGTGTCCGGCCCTGGCTGAGCACCCAGTACGTCTGACATGTGCAGAGGGCATGGACCCCGGGGCTCCCCAGGGTCGTGGGGACGGCTCAGGGGCTGGGGCTGTCAAAGTGGACACTGGGCAGCAGTGTCTTCTCACCACCTGGTTTTGTTGTAGGTGGGTCAGATCCTCCTGGGAGTTGGCACCTGGGCTGGGGGCTGCCTTCCTTCAGGAGTGCTGTGGAGCCACAGGAACCCCCGTGGGGGCCAAATGCGTGTGTGTGTACAGAGCAATAAAGTCTATTTATGCTAAACAGTGACCTGCTCTGTTCCTTCAGGCTGGAATCTCGTGGGTTTGGAAGCAGATTTGCCCTGGCTGCCAGGGTGGCTCTTGGGGGGCTGCCTGAGGGATGCAGGTGGTTGCCAGACTCCTGTGCCTGCGCTGCCTCCCTGCTCACCTCCCTTCCTATTTCACTGCCTGGTGCTGAGCCAGGGCCCTCTTCATTAGCACTGACTGCAGCTGCAGCTTGGGCAAGATGTGGCGGGAGAAGGGGGCTCCTGGCTGGGAAATGCCTGTGCCCACTCACCTGAGTTGAGGTCTGGGCTCCCCGTGGCTGGTTGGGGATCTGACCTGGCCCTACTGAGGTGCAGCATCGTCACGAGGTGTCCAAGGTTCCCCAGCCCCACGTGGGACCTCCGGGTCCCTGCCGGGTGTCTCCCTTGGTGTGGCCCTGATTGGTTTAAAGTCTACACATTATCACCCACTTGGCCCCAGAGCTCATAAAATCCATTGGGATCGAGGCACTACTGTCACTGCTGCCACCGCTGTCACAGCTGCCCTTCCAAGCTGGCACCATGGGCTCTGCTTCCTTCTTGACAAGGGTCCGGCGTCTGCTCCGAATTCGGAACCAGCGATACGGGAATGCCTGGCTGAGCTGCTCTCCACCTTTGTCCTCATTGTGAGCGGGGATGGGCTTGGCTGTGGGGGGCAAACGGGTGGGCTGGGGCTGATGGGGGGGTCATGTGGGTAGGATGGGGCTGACGATGTGGTGCTGGCAGGGGCCGGGGTCCCAGGGCTCCACTGCCTGCCCCTTGCTGGGGTGGGGGGTGTTTGGGCGCTGCGCCACTCTCGAATGTGCGACTCAGCACTGCCTGTCCTTCCACTTGGACCCTGTTCCTGTGGCATGGCTCGCCCTGTGCTGCGGCTCCGCTGCAATCAGGGTGTGGCACCGGGCAGCACGTGCCACAATTCCTCCTGCCTTGGAGTAGGCAGAGGTTGGGGCTCTGGAGCTGCTCTTGGCATTTGGGCTACATCCCACGATGGCAAATGGTGTCCCCATGGCTGTGCCATAGCACTTCTTCCCCACCACCTCCCCAGGGAAGCAGTTCACTTAATTGCTAATAATTTGATTGCTTTGCTGTCAAAACCACCAAGTGAGAGCAGTAAGCGCCTCCCTGCCAGTGCCTGTCCGATGTCCAAGGACGGGGAGCAAAACCACAGAGGCGGCACCGGCACAGCCCTCACCTCGCTGCCCTGTGCTGTCAGTGGAGGCGGTGTCTCAGCACAGGGCTGGTGGGGCTGAGATGGGCACGTCTCTCTTCTCCAGACAATCACCCTGAGCGCTGCCGCACAGAAGGTCACCAGCGAAGAGACAAAGGGGGACATCCTCACCAGGCTTCTTGGGAGGTGCCCTGGCTGTCATGGTGGGCATCTACATAGCAGGGGGAATCTCAGGTGAGGCTGAGGAGGGGGTACCAGCTCCTGCCATCCCCAGCTCTGAGTCCTCCAGGACCCCTTCCTCTTAGCCCCTCTCCCTGCTTGGTTGTAGGGGCCCACTGAACCCGGCGTTCTCCCTCGCCATGTGCCTGACGGAGCAGTTCCCCTGGTGGAAGTTTCCCATCTTCATGCTCGTGGAGACCCTTGGCATCTTTCCTATCTGCCGGAGTTGTCTACATCCTCTACTACGGTATGGGAGGGCAGCACTGGGCTGGGGAACCCCACGGCAGTGCCAGGCTGGCCAGGCTCACAGACAGGCTCTGCCTCTGCCCCACAGATGCCATCTGGCACTACAGCAATGGCAACCTTACCGTGTCCGGCCCCCGGGAAACCGCCTCCATCTTCGCCACCTACCCAGCTGACTACGTGTCTGTCGCCAATGGCTTCTTGGACCAGGTGAGTGCCACTGTCAGCTCCCCCAGCCCTCTCCCATGGTGCCGGTCCCCGTGGTGCTGAGCTGCCATGTCACCCTGCAGGTGATTGGCACAGGGGTGCTGCTAGTGGGCGTCATGGGTGTCATGGACAACCGCAACAAGGGTGTCCCCAAGGGCCTAGAACCAGTGGTCGTGGCCATGCTGGTGCTCTCCATTGAACTCTCCATGGGCGCCAACTGCGGCTGCCCCCTGAACCCCGCACGAGACATTGGGCCCCGGCTCTTCACCTACCTGGCAGGCTGGGGCCCAGAGGTCTTCAGGTAAGTAGAGGGAAGGGGGTGAGGTGGGGGTGGCAGAGGTGACTCCCTGCTCACCCTGCCTCCTCCCCAGCAGGGGCAATGGGTGGTGGTGGGTGCCCCTGGTGCACCGCTGCTGGGGTCCGCCGTGGGCACATACCTGTACCAGCTCTTCGTGGCTTTCCATTACCCGGAGGAGGACGGCGATGCCCTGGAAGAGCACGGCTCCATCGTCCTGGAGAACAAAAACATTGACCTAGACACTGGGGTGTCATCCAAGGAGGACACTGGGGGAACAGTGCCTACCGGGTACCCTCCACCACCCCGCAGCAGCAGCACGGTCCCCACTACCATCCCCCCTCACATTATTAAATGAGTCCTGAGGTCATGCGGCATCTCGTCTCT
This sequence comes from Chiroxiphia lanceolata, assembly GCF_009829145.1. Taxonomy (NCBI): domain Eukaryota; kingdom Metazoa; phylum Chordata; class Aves; order Passeriformes; family Pipridae; genus Chiroxiphia; species Chiroxiphia lanceolata. Next base: position 2,501,927 of record NC_045665.1, read on the forward strand.
AGACGTGGGTGTGCAGGGGTATGGGGGAGGCAGCGGCTCCAAGCCCCCCGCAGGGGGCAGGCCAGCCAGGCCTGGCTGCAGAGAGACCTCAGCCTGGGTGACACGCTGGTAGGGGGGGGGAGTGTCCCACCGGGACCCGGGACTGCGCCCTGCTATCCCCTGTGGCTGCCTCTGGCCCTCCGGGACCCACCCGGAGCCCAGCCCTGGCCGTCCGGGGGCAACCCGCGGGGTTGAGCTCCGGGACCCTCCGGGGCCGCGCTCGGCCGCTCCCCCGCGCCCACAACCCCGCACTTCCGCCGCCGCCCGGCGCCGCCGCGGCCATGGGGAGCTGAGGCGGCGGCAGCGGAACCGGTTCCCGGCCGGCCCCGGCCCGCCCGCCCGTTCCCCATGGGCTGCGGGGCCGCGGGACATGGAGCGGTGCGCGGCCCGCCGGGCCCCGGGTGAGCGGGGCCGGAGGCGCGGTGGGGCCCGGGGAGGCCCGCGGCGGGGCCCGGGGAGGCCGCGGCGGGGCCCAGGTCGGGCCCCAGTAGGCCCCGGTGGTGGGCCGTTGCCCCGGTAACGCGGCGGGGCGGGCCCGGGCCGGCAGCGGCGGGGCGGGCCGGGCCGGGCTGGGCCGGGGCCGGGCCATGACGGTGCCCGGGAGATGCCCGAGAAGTGGCCGCGGGTCCGCGTCGCGGCGGGCCGGGTGGGTGCGGCATGGGCACCGCGGAGGAGCAGAAATTGGGGGTGCAGGGATAGGGGTGCAGGGATGCGGCCAAGCAGGACTGGGCAGGTCTGGGATGTGGAATCTGGGGGGCTAGGGCTGCAGGGCTGGGATCCAGAGGTGCAGCTGAGCAGGTCTGGGTGTCTGGGAGAGCAGAGATGCGGTCTAGGGGTGCAGAATCGGATGTTCTAAACTGAGGTTGTGGGGTTGCAGATCAGCAGGGCTGGGGGTGCAGAGATGCATCCTGGGGGTGCAGGGCTGGAAGGGTCTGGCACCCTGGCAGTGCCGAGCTGGAGGAGCAGACAAACAAGACATGGGGGTGGTGCAGAATCTGGGCTCTGGGGATGCAAATAAGCAGAGGTCTAGGGTGCAGGCTTGGGGGGCCTGGGGGTGCAGGTTTTGCTGGTGGGAGTACAGATAAGCAGCACTGGGATTCTGCAGGTGCAGGAGTACAGGTCCTGGCATGGGCCACAGCTGGGAAGCTTCTCTGTTCCCTGGGTTCTGGGTCTTTGGGACTGGCTTGGCAGGCTCTCAGGGTGCAGGGGTGGGTTGGGGTGCAGGGGGTGTCAGGGTGGAAGGGGGGTTGGGGGTGCGGGGGGTGTCAGAATGCAGGGCCGGTCGGGGTTCAGGGGGTGTCAGGGTGCCAGGATCTGATGGGACGCTCTGTTGCAGAAGAGGAGCGGCGAGTGCGAGCCAACGCGCGGGAGTACAACGAGAAGTTCCAGTACGCGGTGAGTGAGAAGGGAGCTGAAACCCCTCCCAGGGGTGTTTTGGGCAAGTTTGTGGGGGCTGGGGCCTGAGTCACCCACAGGTCATGACAAAAAAATAGATATGTTATGACATATCTATTGTTATGACAAAAAACTAGATATTGTCCCTGAGAAATTTGTGCTGATGACATTATGGCAAGGGAGCTGTGGGGCTAGGGGTCACAGTGTGCTCTGTGTGAAGGGTTCAGCCCCTCATCCCTTATGACCAGCTTCCAAAGGTTGCTGGGGGAGGGACAGCACTCACCTTGGGCCTCCCCTAAGCCTGTAGGTTATCCCTGGCTGTTCCAAGGCTGGTTGCAGAGAGGGAATGCAGGGGGTCTGGGTTGGGGTCACCCTTGCAGAGCACTGCTGGAGGAGGCTGGGGCCCTGTCTGGTGACCAAGGCAAGGATCAGCTTCCCCAAGGAAGGTTGCCAGAGGTAGTGCAGGGACAGGAGCTGGGAGTCCAGGCTGCTGCCCAGAGCACCCCAAAGAGCACAGTGAGCCACAGCCCTGCCCTCCAGAGCAAAGGGTGGGGGTTATGGGGCCTCGACAGCCTGTGAACTGCCTTCTGCCCCATCCGTCCCCAGAGCAACTGCATCAAGACCTCAAAGTACAACATTGTCACCTTCCTGCCTGTCAACCTCTTTGAGCAGTTCCAGGAAGTAGCCAACACCTATTTCCTCTTCCTCCTCATCCTGCAGGTGAGTGCTGGGGGGGCAGGCAGAGCTCCTCACACTCTCCTTCCCTACCTGGGCATCCAGGAGGGCTCCAGGCACGCCCACTCCTTGGAATAGTGGAGGTTTGGCACCCTTGAGCAGGGGCAGCATGGGCCTGGGGCTGGCCAGTTCTCCTGTAATTCCTGCTCCCTGTCCCCAGCTGATCCCACAGATCTCTTCGCTCTCCTGGTTCACCACCATCGTGCCTTTGGTTCTTGTCTTAACCATCACAGCTGTCAAGATGCCACTGATGACTATGTGAGGTGGTTTCCCCCATTCCCCTCTGCATGCTGGGCGGGGGGTTGGGACGCTGGTGTGAGGGTGCAGGGCCGTGGCATTTGCGAGGGTGGGGGGGACACAGGAGCCCCTCCCCAAGGAGCTGATGCTGCTGTCTCTTCCCCCCACTTCCAGTTTCCGCCATAAAAGCGACAACCAGGTGAACAACCGGCAGTCTCAGGTGCTGATCGGTGGAGTGTGAGTGTCACAGGGATGGGACAGTGGGGAGGGGGCCGGGGCCCTGCGGGATGTGGTACAGGGCAGTGGGCAGGGCCTGATTCCAGTCCACTGTCCTGCACAGCCTCCGGCAGGAGCAGTGGTGAATGTACGTGTTGGAGGACATCATCAAGTTGGAGAATAACCAGTTTGTGGCGGTGAGTGCGGCCCTGAGATGAGGATGGTCCCAGCTGGGTGGCATATAGGGATTGAATAATGACATGGTGCTGCACCCACTTGCCTTGTGCTCCTCCATCACCTCCTGGGGTGGGGACATCAGGGACTTCTCATCCTGGAAGCTGTGTTTAGGTTGGAGAGTCGGAGCCTTGTTTGGACTCTGGGAATCTGGGTGTTTGGGGCAATGATGGCAAGGCCTGGGTGCAAGGGATGGGCTGGGGACAGACTTTGCAGAGGCTTCAGGGACCCTGCTGACATCCAGGGGCCAGGAGCTTCCCTGGGGAGGGTGTCATGGAGCCCTGGTGTCGGGCCACAACCCTTCACGTGTCTCTCCCAGCAGGCCGACCTCCTTCTCCTCTCCAGCAGCGAACCCCATGGGTTGTGCTACATAGAGACTGCAGAGCTGGATGGGTGGGTGCCCCTGCTCACCTTGCAGGGCCGGGGAAGGCAGGAGCTGGGAGTGAGAGAGTGGGCTGTGGGCAGAGTGGGAGCTGCCAGGCAGCACCTGCCAAGGCCCTCCCTACCAGGCTGTCCCTAATGTGGTGCCTCCTTGCCTGCAGAGAGACCAACATGAAGGTGCGCCAGGCCATACCTGTCACCGCAGAGCTGAGGGACACCAGCAAGCTGGCTCGCTTTGACGGTGAGTGCCCGCGACCAGCCCTCTGCCACGGGGCAGCCCCCACGTTCCTTCCTCCACCACCCTGGAGAAACCAGGATCAGCACACGGCATTGTCCCTGCGGCTTGAAGCAGATCTCTGGGACGCCTGGGATGGTGCTGGGGCACTGGATGCAGCTGGCCATGTGAAGAAGGCAAGGCCCAGCTGAGCTATCCCCTGCACCCAGGTGAGGTGATCTGTGAACCCCCCAACAACAAGCTTGACAGGTTTGGTGGGACACTGTACTGGAAGGAGAACAAGTACCCCCTGAGCAACCAGAACATGCTGCTGCGAGGCTGTGTCCTGCGCAACACCGAGTGGTGCTTTGGCCTCGTCATCTTTGCAGGTAGGCTGAGGCAGCAGCGCAACTGCACTGCACAGAGGGGAGGAAGAGACCCCCCTGATGCCTTCCTGCTCCCCAGGGCCCGACACGAAACTGATGCAGAACAGTGGCCGGACCAAGTTTAAGCGGACGAGCATTGACCGGCTGATGAACACACTGGTGCTCTGGGTATGCAGAAGGCAGATCTTGGGGGCCCTGCCTCTGGCCCAGTCAGGGCTCTGATGTCCTGTCCTGTCCTGTCCTATCCCCAGATCTTTGGGTTTCTGGTGTGCATGGGAGTGATCCTGGCCATTGGCAATGCCATCTGGGAGCACGAGGTGGGCGTCTGCTTCCAGATCTACTTGCCCTGGGACGAGGGGGTGCACAGTGCCTTCTTCTCTGGCTTCCTCTCCTTCTGGTCTTACATCATCATCCTCAACACTGTGGTGCCCATCTCACTCTACGTGAGGTAGGGCAGGGGCCGAGGGGCTGGGTTGGGTGTGTGTGAGGAATTAGGGGTGCCCTCTGGGGGGGGAACACAGGGATGGAGACCATATAAGCAGACCTGTGTGTTCGGGGTGGGTGTGGGCTGCTGTCTTGGTGACAGGTCATGTCTGCCTTCAGGGACACCCCAAGACCTGAGACCCCACGGGTCCCTCGGGGTTCTCCCGGCTGTGTGTGTCTGGCTGCTCGTCTCTCTCTACCCTGGCTGCACGCTGGTTATTTTGCTCTGCCCTCCTACAGCTCCCAGGCTCCTGTACAGTCCCCTTCTCCTCTCTCTTTTAATTTCTCTCTCTTTTCGTTCCCCAGCATGGGTTCTGTCACCCTTAGCCCCGAGGGTAAGAACGTGTCACCCCACCCCTCCCACTAGCTCATTGCTGTCTGCCCTGGGGGCTGGGGAGGGCGTTTGGGGTGCGTAGGTATGTGAGGTGCCTGGGGAGCCCAATGGGCTACCCTCTTGGTGCCAGGCCCTGTCTTGGCGGTGGCTGTTGGTAGGAGCGGGGTGCGGGCCAGCCCTGGGAAGGGCAACCCTGGGTGCCGGGGTGTCCCGAGCACTGAGGGTCTGGGATGGGGGTGTGTGTGCCCGTCACTGGCTCAGCACAGTGTGCTGCCCTGCCCCAGTGACACCGTGCCATGCCCCTCACAGCGTGGAGGTGATCCGGCTTGGGCACAGCTACTTCATCAACTGGGACAAGAAGATGTACTGTGCCCAGCGCCGGACGCCAGCTGAGGCCCGGACCACCACCCTCAATGAGGAGCTGGGGCAGGTGGAGTACATCTTCTCTGACAAGACTGGCAACCCTCACCCAGAACATCATGTCTTCAAGCAAGTGCGCTGTGAACGGGCACAGCTACGGTGAGCGCCTGGTTGCTTGGAGCATGCTGGGGCTGCCCTCAGGGTGGGGGTGCACTGACTCCTCTCCTGCAGACCTTTTGGGGCAGCAGGGGACAAGAGGCTCAACTGGAGCATTGTGGGGCTACTGCTGTCCCGTGGCCCCCGTGGATGTGCCTGCTGGTGGGGCAGCAGCGTTGGGTTCCTGTCGTGGTTAACTCCATACCCTGGTTCACAGGTGACATGCAGGATGTGCTGGGTCACAAGGGCGGAGCTGGGAGAGGTGAGGATGCCGCCAGGTTGGTGTCTGCCCACGCCACGTGCCACAGGGGAGTAACCCTGTCCCTGCCCCCACCAGGGGCCAGAGCCAGTCAACTTCTCCTTCAACACCACTGGCGGACCCGCGGTTTCCAGTTCTGGGACCCCAGCCTGCTGGAAGCCGTCAAGCTGGTGAGACCCCCACGTGCACGAGTTCTTCCGCTGCTCTCGCTCTGCCAACACCGTCATGTCCGAGGGAGAAGAGCGAAGGTGGGCGTGGGGCAGGACCTGTCCCTGTGGGGCGTGGGACACTGGCACTGACCCCCGTGCTGTCCCAGGGGAGCTCTTGTACAAGGCACAGTCCCCGGACGAAGGAGCGCTGGTCACGGCTGCCAGAAACTTTGGCTTCGTTTTCCGGTTCCGCACACCCAAGACCATCACGGTGCACGAGCTGGGTCAAGCCATCACCTACCAGCTGCTGGCCATCCTGGACTTCAACAACGTCCGCAAGCGCATGTCTGTCATCGGTGAGGTGCTGGGTGTGTGTGGCACAGGGACTGGGAAGGCTGCGTGGGGGTTGTGGTGCGGGGCTCGGTGCGGTGTGCTGGGGGACCAGTCCCACGCTAACGGGGATGTGACTGTTGGGTGATGGCTGGGGGTCAGAGCGGGACCTGCTCCTTCACCCCTAAGCCAGGCTCCTGTTCCCCTGCACTCTGTAGTCCCGCTGCCCTGAGGGCAGGATCCGGCTGTACTGCAAAGGCGCTGACACCATCCTGTCTGGAGCGGCTGCACCCTGTCAAACCACGACCTGACCAGCGTCACCGCCGCCCACCTCAATGTGTGTGGGGCAGAGTCCTGGGGGCGGGTGGGGAGGGAAGAGTGGCTGCCCAGGAGCACCGAGCCATGCTTGTGCCCTGTCCTAGGAACACCGTCGGGGTCTGGGGACAACCGTCAGGGTCTGCCAGCACTCCCAGCTCTGACCACTTGCAGGAGTATGCTGCCGAGGGGCTGCGGACACTGGTGCTGGCTTACAAAGACCTGGAGGAGAGCTACTACGGGGACTGGTCGGAGCGTCTGCGCTGGGCTGGCAGTGCCCTCTGAGGCCCGTGAGGATCGCCTGGCTCGGCTCTACGACAAGGTGGAAGCATGATATGATGGTAGGTGGGCTGGGGACTGAGGAGTGGATGGTGGCAGGTTGTGAGTTAATGTTCTGAGATTGCTTCATTTGTAAAGTTAAAGGTGTGAGGCTGGAGGGGGAATTCTGCTGTAATGGAAGCGGAAGCTCATGGTAACTATTGGGTTATCCTCTTTCTCTTTGCAGGATCGATCTTGCAGTCCTGCTAGGAAAGACACCGGTCTTCTATGGAGAGCGAGTCACGAACCTGGAGTCATCCCAGACTCCTTCTCTGGCCCAGCCACTGGTTTTCCAGCAATTCCAAGCAGGACTGCTCTGTCCCAGCCTGCCTCTGGAAACTCCTTCTCTCACCACAGCATGGTAAGGAAATGCTGGTCTCTTCCAGTGGAGATTTGATGGGGGTTGCTCCTTCCCTGACATTCTCTGTCTGTTTGGGTAATGTGGGAAATGCAGTCCTGACACCTGCTTGCTGCTTGGGACTGGCAGAGCCAGGTAATTTGCCAGTCTGCTTCAAATGCAGAGGCCTGAAGTTCATTGCTCAACTTGAAATAATTGGGATAATTCCCCCCCCCTGTTGCCCTTATCTGTGATTTGCAACACGTGCTTCTTTCCTGCTCAGAGGAAAGGAAAAACTCTTATGGTCCAAGGGCTTGCAATTTCAACAATTTGAGAGAAGTGGAAGTGGTTGGGAACTGGTGTTGGATGGAACTGGGGGATGGAATGCTGGCATCTACTGGCAGGAGAGGGAAGGAGGCATTGAGTCAGAGTCAGAGATGTGCAGGGATCTGGGCAGATGTTGCATTGTGTAACTTAAGCAAAAAGAAATAAAAATTGTGCACTTACTGGTGAGGTAGTTGAGGAAGGATTTTTCAAAACCACCTTAACATAGAGCCAAGATCTCCAGGTGTTTCTTTTTTAGCGCAACTGAATGCATGAGAATAATTGAGTACATTTTTAAGATTCTGTCTGTTAGCTTTCTTTGTAGCCCTCTATGGCTGTACCATGCTATGAGTTGGGTGAGAGATGATCATGCCTGCACTCACACATGATGGAAGGCTGGGAGAGAAGCATGAGCCCTCTCTGCCAGCATGTGTGTGCATTTGGAGCTCAGGAGTGTTAAGCTGAGGCACCCAGTGAGAAGCAGCAGGGTACAGTGCATTCAGGTTTATGTAAGAGATGTACCTGTCCTCTGAGCCAAGTTCCAAGCCCTGGGAGATGTTGACTTTGTTATCTCCTTGCTGAATTGCAGGTGAGCATGCTGGGGAAAGGGTTTGGAGATGTCGGGGAGGCCAAAGGCAGCAGATACCACAGGGTCTTCAGTTCTGGAGCAGTTCAAGACAGCCCAGGCGTTGGCTCAGCTGGCAGCTCAGCACACCCAGCCTGCTGGGAGCACCACTGCTGCTTCCTGGGACATGGGATCCACTACGCAGACCTCGTCTCTGGTGCAGTACGGTAAGGAAAAGGAAAAGCAGCATGGCCCCCTAGAGTGGGGAGAGTGTGTTCCCCCTTGGAACTGCAGAGGCAGCAGGGGAAGGGACTCAGCAGAGGGGGAGATCACAAGTTTCAACCAAGCCAGCTGAGCTGGAGAAATGAATAGAACTGTGGGAGCAAGTTTGTGAGACCAAAATATAATAGTGTGTGTGAGTCTCCCCCTGTTCCTTTTATACTTGGAGCAGTTGAATCCATCATTCCAGCATGCTTCAAGGCCAGGGATCTGGCATTCCTGAGCCTCTCACAGTGTGCAGAACTACCTCCTAATGTAAAGTTGTGCCAGAAAAGGTCTGAAAGGGCACTTCTGGAGAATAGGTCCTGAATACCAACACTTGTCAGTTCCTCCTCTCTTGCTGACCTGATGTTATCTTCTAAGGGAATTCGACTTGCTGTTAATGCCAAAAAGTAACTCTACTCTGGGCTGGCCTGAGGGAATAAACAGGGATTGAGAGGCTCTTTTCAGATAAGGTGCAGAGCTCTGCTGTGGTCAAGTGCTAGTGCCATTTCCTTCAGCTTGTGCTTGTTGCAGGGAAATGGCTCTGGTTCAAATCTAAGCTGAAGACAAATCGAGCCCTGTCCTAGTGACAGTGAGTGTTGACAGCTTCTGATCTTCTCAGACAAGAAGCCACAGAGGAGAGTTGGAGAGAATAGAAGCTGTTTTTTAATAAGCTGTGTAAAGGCTTAGTGGAAGGAGGAAGGTGGTGCAAAGACCTGAGGGTGGCAGCCCTGAGCAATGATGTTGCTTGGAGATACCCAGTCCCTGCAGGGGAAGGAGCAGGCAATGGAATACTGGAATGCCGGTAGAAACGGGGGGAGGAAGCGGCATCAGGCTGGTGCAGTGTCTCCACACAAGGGACTCTGGAGTCCAGCTTTTCTTGGAGAATGGAGGACTTCTGCCACGCAAGCTGATTTTGTCCTGTAGAGATGGTGGAAGGAGCTGAGGGGAGAAGAGCTTAAAAAGGCTTGGCAGTGGTGGTGGTGAGAGCACAAGGCTGGGAGTGGAGATGCTGGGGATCTCTGCTCTCTGAGTTTAACTAGGATGACTCCTAGTAGGAAACAAATTTATCTTTCTTGGTAAGTGTCAGAACTTGATTTAGTTTTTAAGGCAACATACCCTGCTAACTCACCTCTGTCATCCCATAGATCTCAAGAACCCAACAGATTTCTTCCGTGCATAGTCCCTTCACTAAGCGACAGGCCTTCACGTCAACCTCGACCATGATAGAAGTGTTTATGCAGGAGAAACAGCCTGTGGTGACGGCCATCCACAACCACCACCGGCACCCCATCCTCCCGCTGCCCAGCAAAACCAATCCTGTGCCCCAGATGTCCCCAGGGTCCTCGGATAACCCAGTCCTCAAGTCCCCAGCCAGCACAGCCGAAGCTGAAGCAGCAGAAGAAAAAAGCATCATTAACATCAAAGGTGCGGATTGATGGTGGGGAAGGAGGTGTCAGATTGTGTTAGAGCTACAGAAGCATCCCTTTGGGCTGGTGAGGGAAGGTCTGGGGTTGCCGTTCCTGCTGCTAGCATGGGGTGTTTGTGGGGGTGATGGAGTTACACGCCAGCCTGGGTTGAAGGCGTAATCAGAGGCTGCAAGCCTGTAACTGCCATTGTGATGCTGGCAGACATGGGCACTAAAGCAGTTCTCTGTGCTGATCCCAGGGAACGACCTGGGGCCGTTCTGTTGTTCCTCCCTTGCAGATTCCTGCACTTGCAGTGGGAAATGCCTGGCTCGGCGGATATCTCCAGGGGCTAAACCTGCAGTTTGGGGCGTTACAGTTGGTTCGGAGCCTGTTCTCGCTGAGTACGAGTCGACGCCCACAACCAGCGCTGCCATTAGCCAGTCTCAGAGCAGCCTGTACACCAGCACGGCCAGGGTGAGCGCCAGGAACCTTAAATCTAAGCAGGCGCTTTGAATGTCGTTGATCCCATGGACTTGAGTTGTGCTGCATACTAGTAGACCCTTTCTGACTGCGCGCTGTGGTCACAAAGGGGGGACAGCGTATGCAACAGCAAAGCGTAGTTGCCAGCAGACTCTATCGGGCAGCTCTGTGGCTTGTTTCGGCCTGCGGCACTTGGACAGAAAGCAGAGTTTTCCTGCTGCCCTTAAACTGTGTTGCTGGAAACACAGAGGGGAATCCCCCGCACAACCGCTCTGTGTCCCCGGTGAACAGATTGAGTGCTTGTCCTGCTTTTTGCCTGGCAAACTGGGACACAGCGGGATAGGTGTATCTACGGCGCCTTGCCAAAGCGATATGTTTCTGTCTTCTCTTGGGCTGACCCATCAGTAGCTGGCCGAGTCTCTTAAGTGCTAGGCAGTGTGTGAGGCAGGGCTGTGGCTGGGTGCCAGCTTCCTCCCACCACCTGCTCTCTGGGTGTGTTTCTTGGCTTGGCTGCTTCATGCGGTGCCTTATGCTGATGCTTGGGGCTCTTTATCTTGGATATTTTTTCTCCCCCCCTTTATAGTGAATCCTTCATCCACGATTTCATCCAATCAAAGCCAGGAGTCTGGTTACCAGAGCGGCACAATACAGACAAGCAACATTACCTCCCAGAACAGCGCTCAGGGACCCACTGTATGAACAGAGATCCACCCAGACGAGGCGATACCCAAATTCCATCTCCTCCCTCGCCCCAAAAAAGATCTGACCCAGGCTAAGGTAAGAGAACAACTTTTATCACCTGTTTGTGCTGAGTGAGCCTTGTGTGTGAAGCAGTGTCTCCGGGGGAAGCTGAGTGGGTTATCAAGTGTTCTCCAGCCTCACTGTTGGCTCATGAGCTCTCTATGAGAGCTCTCATCGGCTGCTCCCAGAGCCCCTAGCTGTGCTGCGTACCTGGGACTGATGTCAAGTTGATTGCAAGGTGTGTGTTGTGTCTCACGCAGTTACCCTGCTAGACAGGGGCGTGCTGGCGAAGGATTTATTTCCTCTTAAAGATTTGGTTCTTGCATGCTGACACCAGTTCAGTACATCAGGTTGGCTAATGAACGTGGGTTGAGGATGTTTGAGGTGTCTTAAACTACCAGCAGCAGAGGAAACTTCTCGCACTAATTTTCTCAAATATACACGTGGGGGTCGTGCGGTCATGGGGCTAGTTGACCTTGGAACGGACCCCAGCACAGGTCTGGGTGACACGTGTTGGTAGCAGGACCTTTTCTGAACTGAGGAAGGAGTGTGGGAGGGAGCTAACACCGAGCTCTGCCTCTGGAAATGCGCAGCTGTGATGGCCCAGTACTCCTTTTTTCTTCTCTCTTTCTCAGAAGGGTTTTCAGTCTGTACAGCCCGCGCCGTTACAAACCACACAGGCCGTTGAAGGTAAGTGTCTGCCAGCACAGCAGGTGACCGGTGTCTCTTGTGCTGCTCGTGTTCCTCTGCTTCGGATGAGAAGCTTTATCTGTGCTAATAGCACGTCCTTTCCCCGCTGGACTAATGCTACCATTTAGATTATTTGCTTGCCTTGAAACATTGAGCTTTCTGTTGATGGATCCATGAGATCCTTGATGAGTCACCAATGAACATAATTTATTCTGCTTTTTTTGTAGAATGACATCTGTAGGTCTTGAAGCTCTTTGTAGAGCCAAGGGCAGTGTAAAGTGAGACATAGAATACACAACGTGTGTAACTGGTTGGCAGCAGTGAGGAATCCCCAGATCTCCTGACTTCTTTGGCTGAGTCATTTGCTGGGTCCTCTGGAAGTTGCCAGTAGCTGCCCCTAACCCAAAGCTTTTCTTTTAGGTGCTACAGGCCCCGCAGTGAAATCCGATTCCCCCTCTGCTCCCAGTATCACACCTCCCAGTGCTGGGGTGTCCTGCATCGTCCTTGCTGACAACAGCCAGCCAACACGTCGACAGCTCTGAGCCAGCCTGAGCCACAGCGAGGAGCTCCCATTACAACCACTGCCCAGCTCAGCAGGTGAGGAGCTCAGGGGTTGGATTTCTGGAGAAGCAGAACTAGAAGCAGAAATCCGTACTAGACATCAGAGATCTGTCTCGTGCAGTGAGGAAGACTGAGATGACTCATCCCATCTGAGTAGATGGGAAATGGGATAGTGCCACTAATAGTGACTCTCTCACCTTGGTTTGACAACCTTTTATTTCTCCTCCTGCAGTGCGTTGCCCACCCAGCAGAACGTCTGTCCTCATCCACATCCTCTGGGCGAACATCAACTTCAACTCTCCTGGTGAGTCTGGGTGTGGTCTCGCGCTCTGTGCCCGTTCCCACTTGGCTTGGCCAGGTTCTCTGGGTGCCTGACCTTGGGGCTGTGGTTGTGACAGAACCTGCCAGGCTGCTGGCTGTCCTGCTGGAGTTTGGGTGCTGTGTGGAGAGAGGACGGGGGGGGGGGGGTTTATGTCAGAACACTGCCTGTGCACCTGTGGCTTGAGGCTGTTGACCCCCTGCTTGTCTCTTGGCTGAGCAGTGGCTCTTTGGGTCTGTAGCAGCCCTTGAAAGCGCTACAGATTCACAACCATGTCAGAGCAAACTGGTAGCTGATGCAGTGCTACCAAATGTCTCTACTGCTGGAGCTCTCACAGTATGGAGTCCCTGGGTATCGGCTTCTGCAGCAGAATAATCTCCCCTGCCACAAATGTTGGTGTCTTGCCCTGCTCCCCCAGCAGAGAGATTGTTGGGGCACAGCCACAGGAGAGGCTTGAAAACATTAGGGGTTGGCTGCTGTCAGGACTTTGGACTTAAGCCAGGTGCAAAGCAGGTTTCCTTGTAGCCTGCAGCAGTTCCCTGCAGGACACCAGGTGCGGCACAGCGTGTATTTTTCGTAGACAGTGTCCTGTGGGTACCTGTGCACTCTGTTCCACCTGCCTGGTCCCCTGACTCTCCTCCCTTCCTTCCCTAGCACACGAGTGTGGAGAGTGAAGCGAGCCTCCATTCTTCGGCTAGCACTTTCTCCACCTCCGCCCAGCACGGTGTCGGCCGCGCCGCCGGTGGTCAGTGTTTCATCCAGCCTCAGCAGCGTCAGCAGCCTGGGCCTCAGCCATCAGCAGCAACTCCACGGTGACGGCCTCCACTCGAAGCTCCGTTTGCAACAACATCAGGTACTTTCCTGGGTCCTGCTGTACAGGAGCTAAGAGAGTGAGTTTCTGCTTGCTTTGCTCTACTGTGGAAATTTCTCTTCCTTTGTCAGGAAAAGCTCCTCCTAATCTCCCTCCTGAGTCCCACCGTTGTGCCTAATCCATACATCATGGCTCCAGGGTTACCTACATGCCTATCCAGTGAGTAGAACAATGCTTTATGGTAATGTCATGCCACCAGATCCCTCCCAGCTCCCTCTGCAGGCAGGGAGGGATGCAGGATGGTGGGGAGACCAAAAACTGACATAGCTCGGTGGGGCTGCCTTGGACAGGTGGGTTTGAACCTCCTGCTTTCATGAAATCCACGTGCCCGTGGGTTGTAAATGTCTGTCCTCGTGACCCCAGAGCAGAGTCTCCTGTACCTATTCTCAGCAGCCTCCCCAGCCTTTGGGGAGCAGCAGCCCTTGGCAGAGCATGGTGCATGGGAGCATGGAGCTGTGTTAGAACATGCTGTGACAAAGGGCAAACACAGTCAGGCAAGGGTGGTGACTCCCACGAAGTCTAGGGGTGTGTCACAGCCCTCTCCTAGGGTTGAGAACAGATTTGAGGAAAAACTGCTCAAGGCTGTGGTGGTCTGGAGCACTGTCCTCTTGAGCAGCTCACGGAACCCCCAGCAGCATCAGCCTTTATAGGGAGTGGCTGCCTGCACCTGGGGGGTCATGGGCTGCTGACCAGCTGCTGTTTGGCTTATCTCATGTTTATCTAAATGTTAATCTAAAATTAGATAAGTGTCTTTATCTAGTCATCTGCTGCTCTTTTTCTAGCCACAGGTGTACGGATACGATGACTTGCAAATGCTCCAGACGAGATTCCCATTGTGAGTAGTGCAGAGTGACAGGGGACACACCACTTCTGCTGGCTCTGAGTGCTGTGGGTTATAGACAGGTCAGGCTGTGGGTAGTCCCGAAGAGCTGGAAAAATGGGGTGCTGGATGGCTGCACTTCTCTGTGACAGCTATCAGAGTTAGTCAGTTGCTCCTTGACACGTAGGAATTTGGGTTGCATGAGTTACTCATCAGCAGTATCTCTTGTGGGGCCAGGAAGCATGAGAACAGCAGCAGGGCTGTTGTAGAGATTCACCTCTGATCCTTGACTTAGGCAGTGACTAAATACTTCTTAGAATGGGCTTTACTTAGTGATAGGACATGTCCATTTTCTTTGAAGCAGAGGGGGAAAGTCCAGGCAGTTTAAAGACTGCATACCAGTAGACCTTATCTGGTTCTTCTAATAGCCAGATCAGGGGGACGGTGCATGCTACAAAAACCTGGGGCTGCTGTAGGTCGTGATCAGCCTGGATGTGGCTGGTTGAACTGTGGTACCCTGACATATCTTGCAGCTGCAGGACGGAAATTCTCTATCCCAAAAGATACTGCTTTGCACCTTTAGACAGAGCTGATAAAATATCTCCATTTGTTTTTATTCATCAGGATTACTACAGCATCCCATTCCCCACACCCACCACCCCGCTGACTGAAGAGATGGCAGCCTGAGCAGCAATCCATACTCTGGTAGGGAAAAATCTGCTCTAAATCCCATTCCATCAGGTTGTGCTGCTGCTACTGGTGTCCCTGTGCCTTTGTCTGCTGGAGCTACATCTGCACCAGCCTCCTGCACTGCCTTTGTTTTGGAGCAAGTCTCGCAGCTAATTCCTTGTCTGGTCCTTGGACATCTGGTTTGTCAAGGCTTGTTACAGGGAAGAGGTGGGCGAGTAGGAGTTAGTGTGCAGTTGGAAAGGGAGTGAGGAAGGGCTGAAAGATTCAGCGAGGAGTACAGCTGGGGAAACTGCTTTCCAGGTGGTGGTGAGGCCAGCACTCAAGCACTTGCGAGTAAAAATACAAAGAAGCACAAATATGGAGAAATTAAGTTTTTCATCTATGGGACAGTCTTATCAAGGAAACCAGCAGGACACTGGGGACCAAGCACTCAGCGGGTGCCTGACCACTCACTGACCTTGGTAGATGCGTTTATGCACTGCCAACTGCAGTGGGCAGTAACTGTGCTGAGCTTTCCACAGCTTTAGGAATTGTTGCACTTTGAGGTTTGCTATTTTTCCAGCACTGATTCTCCCTGGCTTCAGCAGGAGCCAGTTTGTGTGGAAGTGCTTTTGCCCAGCTGAGGCTTAAATGCCAAGCTTGGAGTGTGGCCCCATGTGAGCTCTGAACTGGAGAGATTTTGCGTAGAAGAACCAAGCGGGTGCTCCATGAAGAGCAGCAAATGGAGCTTCCCCCAGCCCTGCAGCCAAGCCCTCCACAGCCCAGGCAGGGAACTGGGTTGTGTTCAGTCCTGCTGCTGGTGCACAGAGAGGGATGAAGGAGAGCTGTAGCACCAGGCTCTGCTGCACAGGCAGCCAATAGCAGGTTTATCCAGTGCTGGATTGTGGGCTGACGTCAGGCAGTGCAGCACAGTAGCTGAGCTACTGTGGGCTTCCCCTTCCCCCCGGTAGTCCTCTCAGGGCCAAGAGTAATTAACAGCTTTGCCTTATCAACGTGCAAAGGTTCTGAGTCTTGTGAGGGCAGCAGACTTTTGCAGTGGCAGGAGGAGGAACTGATTCAAGTAGCTGTTTATCAAAAGGCTGGGTCAGCTTTGGGCTGAGTTGGAACAAGGCCAGGATCTGGCACTTTGTGTTCTTCACTCTCAACCTCCTCTACTTCAGGTGACTTAACAAAATTTGGCGAGGAGATGCCTCCTTCCTCCTGCTCCTGCAACAACTCTGGCACAGCCTCAGCAGAGCCAGACCCAGACCCATCACACCACGCAGCAGACGTCCTGAACCCGGCGTCTGCCTCCTGGCTACAGTTTACACCATGTCGCCGTACTACACAGGGGTACCAGGGCTCCCAAGCACCTTCCAGTATGGTGCCCGCCGTGTTCCCTGTGAGTTTCCTGGAGGCAAGGTGTGGGATTTGGGCAGGGGGGTTGCACAGCAAAGCCTCTCCTCACTCTGCTCCTCTCTGTTCTGTAGTTGCTCCTACCTCTTCCAAGCAGCATGTGTGAATGTCAGCGTCAACGCATCAGCGGACCCCCTTCCAACAGCCCAGTGGCTACTGGCTCTCATGGGTACAGCACTGGTAAGAGACCTGTTGGAGCACCTTCCCACGGTAGCAGGGCTTGTTCCCAGTCTCCCTGGCTGTGCTGGGGACTGCTGTCTTCCGGCAGTAAGGGAGGAGAATGCCTGGGGTGCCACTCTCATGTCATTCATTTATCCCTGGAAAGGCCCAGGATTGTTCTGTATCCACATCTGGAGCGGTTTTGGGAGATACAGAGCCCTCCTCTGTGCCCTCATGCCCTCCTCTGTGGCCCCACAGTCCGAGTGGCTGGGGCCTTGACCCCCTGTCAGAAGCTGAATTGTTTGGTTTTATTTGATTTGTTGTTTTTTTAACTGCCACTCTGTGATCAATAGAACAGCAATTATTCTGGATTTGAATTCATTTCCCACCAGTGTTTGGTAGACACTTTCTAGGGAGGTGTCCTTGATTCAAAGATGCAGGAAGGTTGTGAACCTGCCGCCTGTCTTGGTACTGGTTTCACTGGTTGGCCTCCAGCTTGACTTACACAGGGGTGCATTTGGGTCCCTCTTCCAGCCTTTAAATTCCCCTTGTCCTTCTTTTCACTACATTAGAGCCCTTCGAGATACTGTTTCCTATTTGTGAAGGTCCTTCAGCTTTGTACCAGGTCATCTTGTGCTGAGTCCTTCAAACCTCCTTGATTTCAGCACTTTTTCTGCACCTTACAGGTCACTGAGTTCTCCTCTGGGCCACCCTGTTTTACAGACAGCCCTGTGCAGGTTGTGTTGGCGATCACTGCACCAACTATCCCAGCCCACAGCGGAGTTGCCTTTACATGCAATTGCCTGTTATACACATGAGGAGCTCTCAGGCTGTTCTTGCTGCCGTGTTCCATGCTGGGGGTTTGTTTCCGTGTCTCTGTGCTGCATTCCCCAGCTCTCCTCAGAGCTGCTGTTTTCTGTGTGTGTTCTCTGTGTGTTTTTCCAGCCCCTCGCTTGCTTTCTGGACGCGTGTCCAGAGCAGAAGAACTTAAATTTGTATGGGCGCTTTGTTCACGACCATGCCAGCACCCTGCTCCCCAGGCGGATCTATCTTTAGACCTTCCCTGGCCACCAGAGCTCTCCACCAGGTGCTGCTGGTTGTCAGCAGCTCCTGCTGAACCGGTGGCTGCTGCCTAACGCTCTCCCTGCCTCTCCCTCCTCTGCAGGTGTATCCGTGACATCCAGTAATACAGGCGTGCCAGACATCTCGGGCTCTGTCTACTCCAAAACTCAGGTTAGTGTCTGTGAGTGCTCCCTGCGTGGTTCCAGAGAGGAACTGAGCTCTGAGACAGCCTCCCTGTGCAATAAAGGTCTCTTCCCTTGGATTGGTCAGCCAGGGACCTTCCCCAGTTTAGAGCAATTCTAAGCCCAGAAAGAGCCATAGGAAGAGACTCCATCCATTCTCCTGCATCACACGCTGACTCTGGGCCCACGACGCGTAGAGCTGGGGAGGGCACACTGCCAGCCTGGCTCCCAGCCCCTTACTCCACTGTTGGCATCCTCTCCTCAGCAATCCTTCGAGAAGCAGGGATTTCACACTGGAACCCCGGCAGCCTCCTTCAACCTGCCTTCGGCACTGGGCAGTGGTGGCCCCATCAACCCTGCGACGGCGGCGGCGTATCCCCCCACCCCCTTCATGCACATCCTGACCCCCGCATCAGCAGCCCCACTCGCAGATCCTCCACCACCACCTGCAGCAGGACGGGCAGGTGAGCGATGCCCCCCGTGCTCCAGCCCTTGCTGGGTATCTCCTAGGGCTCTTCCTCCCCCTCCAGCTTTGTCCCTCCCCCCTCCTCCCTCCCTCGTGTCCTGCAGCGGACACACGCTGTGACACACACACACTCACACCTGCACATACACACAGAGAGGTGAGAGGATGAGGTGAGGACACACCCGGGGTGTGCTCTGCTGGGGGGGTACTTGGCACAACCCCCCCATGCTGGCCAGGCTGCACTAGGAATGGCCAGGTAGTGCCCCTCACGCAGACACACTCGGGGCGTTCCCGATCATCCCCCTGTCCTCAGAGGGGCAGCCCCACAGGCCAAGCAGCAAAGGGGTCACTTGCCACAGCCATGACCCTGCCGGAGGCTTTCAGGTCTAACCGTGGATTTCTACTGTCATAGTTTGTCCCTTTATTTTAACATATCCTGGTACTGCAACAGCTTCCAATATTTGCAGATGATACTGTGCTGCCAACGCCAGCAGGAAGATCAGGTAATGAACTCTCTGATAATGCATTGCACTTGCCCTGGGTCTCCCCCCTGCCCCTAAGGCTGCCCAGGCTCAAGTAGCCTCTTCCTTCTCCCCCGTGGCCGCACAAGGTGAGGAGAGATGCCCTCAGTCGGTATGTGCACACACACACACACCCCCCCCACCCCCACGTGCAGACACACACGTTCCTGCGCTGACCCTTTCCCCCTCCCTGCTGCCCCTGGCCCTGTGTGCTGCTGGCCTGGAGGAAGGCATGGAGCAGAGGGAGGGTGCTGGGGCTGCCAGGGCACAGACAGGACAGCCCCAGTGCCCCAGCACTGGGAGCTCGGCTGGGCGGAGGCAGAGCAGCGGACGCCGAGGAGCCGCCGTGGCCGCAGTGCCTGGCAGGGCTGAGGCATCGTCCTGCAGAGTGGGCTGGGGCCGGTTCCCCCCACACTCACCACCCGCTTCTCCTTCTGCCCCTTCCTGCAGAGCGGCTCCGGGCAGCGCAGCCAAGGCAGCTCCATCCCCCAGAAATCCCAGGCCAACAAATCCGCCTACAACAGCTACAGCTGGGGTGCCAACTGAGGCCGGGCCCCACCACCACCACTTTGCTTCCGGAAGAGAATCCCAGCTACCCCGATGATGCTGAAGGATCCCAGGGAGGAGAGAGCCCTGTGGTGGGGAGCGCCCAGGCCCCCAACCCCGGCAGGGCCCCGCAGGGCAGGCCGCAGGCGCCTCTGCGTTGTCTGTCTTCAGCCACTTTCCTGTTGTATGTAATATAGAATTTGTATTTTTTCTTTTTTTTTTTTCCTTTTTTTTTCTCTCTGCATTCAGATCTGAACCGTTTGCCGTAGGGGCCTGTTTTGGTTTTTACTCCTTTCTGTCCCCTCTCCCCTTCTGCTGCCCCAGAACCTCTCAGATTCAAAGGAGTGGAAGCTGCGAGTCGCCTACAGCAAACCCCCTTATTATTAGGAATAAGACCAGTAATTGATATGAGCAGCATTGTAAGATTAATTAGTTGAAGTGTTTTTTTTGTACCGTGTTCTAAATTTAATGGATAAATGTGTCTTGTATATAAAAACAAAAACCCCATGCCGTCCTCTAGTTCTCTCATTTCCTCCCCCCTCCCCGTATTTTACATTCTCCATCTGCGTGCCCCTCCCCTCCTCACAGGCCCTGAGTGCAGGTCCTGCTCCCCTTGCACGCTGTAAGTATCTTCTGCTTTTGGGTTGGGTTTTTTTTCTTTTTTTTTTTTTTTTCTATGCAGTCCAGATCTTGTATTTTTCGGTTCCACCTGGTCCCTTCAGCTGCAGTCCCAAGCAGGGATTTACTGAAGAGAATAAAGATCACAAAGTGATGTGTGTATTTTTCCCACCTTTCAGCCTGGTTCCCTATTTTTGGTGCAGGGGGGGGAGGCCCTGGAGGGGCGGGGGTGGCAATGCTTCCCCTACCTCTCCCCACCGTCTTGCTGGTTTGTGGGGGTTTTTTGTCCGCTCGTTTTGTGGATTTTTTTCCCGGCTGCAGCTCTGGGCAGCAGCAGGATCCCAGCATAGGGACAAGGTCAGAGTCCTTCTCCCCGAGATTCCCACCTTCCACTTTTTCCCTTCCACTGCTCCTCTCGGAGCTTGGGGGCTCCACCCCAGCCCCCACGTCCCCAGGAGGGGCTCGGGACAGGCTCGGCTGTCACGGAGGGGAGTCTCGGGCGCTGGGGAGGGCAGTGGGACCATGAGGGTGGCAGGAAGGCCCGGGTGTCCCGGCAGTGGCTGCTGAGCTGCATGGTTAAGGGGCCGAGGGCTCGGGGGGGGGGGGGGGGGGGGGCGAGGCAAAGCCGGATCTCCCCGTGCTGTGGGTCCCAGTGGGGCAGCGGGAGGGCATTGGGCTGGGCCGGCGGAGCTCAGCTGGGGGCACAGCGCAGGGCCGCAGGACGCCAGGGGTGCAGGATGGAGCCCCCGCTGCCCCCGGGCCCGGCCGGGGGGACACGGGACCAGCCACGCAAAGCACCTCACGACACCCGGCGGCGCTTTGCGGCCGCGGCGCTTTGCGGCCGCGCGACCCCGGGGCCTGGGGCACCGGGAGGGCCCGGGAGCGGGATGAGCTTCTACGACGCCTTTCGCGGCTTCTTCGGGTTCCCGGGGCGGCGCAGGTACCGCAACCTCGCCCGGCCCTGCCCGCACAGCCCCCGTCCCGGTGTCTCAGTGCTGCGCTCCCGCAGGCCCCGGGACCCGCTGTTCGGCGGCGCGGCGTGGGACGAGGAGGAGGAGGAGGATGACGGCCCATGCCTGGCGCAGCCCCCACAAGACTTCGGTTTCGGGTTCAGCCCCGGCGCGTCCCACGGAAGCTTCGAGGAGCTGTTCCGGGACATGGGCGAGCTTCTGGGGGCCCTCGGGGGAGCCTGGGCCGGGCCCCCGCAGCTCTTCGGTGGGCACGGATGGGGAGGCGGGGCCGGGCTCAGCGGGGCTGTGGGGGCCGCTCGGAGCCCCTCGGCCTGACCGACCTCCCCCTGCTCCGCAGCGCCCGCTCCGCCCGGCCCCGGCGAGGGGCGGCCGCTGCGGGACTCGATGCTGAAACATCCGGACAGCCTCCCCGCCAGCGCGGCCCCGGCGGGCCCCGAGGGCGCCAGAAACCCGGCCCGGCCCTGGAGACCCTTCCTGGGGGTGGGTGAGGGGTTTGGGGTCCGCCTCCGCCGTGGCAGCCGTCGCACCCTGCTGGTGCCGCTCGGTGCTTGTCGCGGTGTTGCCCTGGTGTTGGGGTTTGCTTCCCACGTCACCGGCGCGTGGCTTTGCCTTGCAGCTGGAAGATGCTCGCCCGGCTCCTCCCGGCCTCAAGGAAGACCAAGGTGTGTGCTGAGTGGGGCCCCGGGGTCTCTGCGCTGCCGCGGCCGCCGGGGCGTGTCCCCACACCCGCGGTCACCGTGTCACATCTCCCCTCAGACTTGGACTCCCAGGTCTTCTCCGCGGGGCTGGGGACCATCCTGAGACCCGACGAGCCCAAGTCCCGCTCCTACTTCCAGAGCGTCTCTGTCACCAAAGTGACTCTGCCTGACGGGGTGAGTGTCTCCGCGGGTGCCTGAAGGGGGTCGGGGTCGGGGGTTCTGAGGGCTCGGCACTCTGTGCAGGCAGTGGAGGAGCGCCGCACCGTGCAGGACAGCCAGGGCCGCCGGGAGACCACGGTGACGCGCCGGAGGGGGGACCAGGCCTTCATCACCACCACCAAGGAGGACGGGCAGGGCAAGGACTACCGGGAGGAGGTGCTCAACATGGACGACCGTGAGTGGGGGGCGGGGGAGGGCGCGGGGGGCGGGAGGCGCCCGGCTGAGGGGGCTCTCCCTGCCTCTCCAGGGGAGCTGGCGCAGTTTGCAGGCTCGTGGCCGCGGCGGGACGAGCTCCGCCCTCCCGATCCGAGCGACCCGTCCTCTATCCTGAGCAGCTTCCTCCGACACTGGTTCTCCAGCTGGTAGCTGTGTCCGGCCCTGGCTGAGCACCCAGTACGTCTGACATGTGCAGAGGGCATGGACCCCGGGGCTCCCCAGGGTCGTGGGGACGGCTCAGGGGCTGGGGCTGTCAAAGTGGACACTGGGCAGCAGTGTCTTCTCACCACCTGGTTTTGTTGTAGGTGGGTCAGATCCTCCTGGGAGTTGGCACCTGGGCTGGGGGCTGCCTTCCTTCAGGAGTGCTGTGGAGCCACAGGAACCCCCGTGGGGGCCAAATGCGTGTGTGTGTACAGAGCAATAAAGTCTATTTATGCTAAACAGTGACCTGCTCTGTTCCTTCAGGCTGGAATCTCGTGGGTTTGGAAGCAGATTTGCCCTGGCTGCCAGGGTGGCTCTTGGGGGGCTGCCTGAGGGATGCAGGTGGTTGCCAGACTCCTGTGCCTGCGCTGCTCCCTGCTCACCTCCCTCTCCTATTTCACTGCCTGGTGCTGAGCCAGGGCCCTCTTCATTAGCACTGACTGCAGCTGCAGCTTGGGCAAGGATGTGGCGGGAGAAGGGGGCTCCTGGCTGGGAAATGCCTGTGCCCACTCACCTGAGTGAGGTCTGGGCTCCCCGTGGCTGGTTGGGGATCTGACCTGGCCCTACTGAGGTGCAGCATCATCACGAGGTGTCCCAAGGTTCCCCAGCCCCACGTGGGACTCCGGTCCCTGCCGGGTGTCTCCCTTGGTGTGGCCCTGATTGGTTTAAAGTCTACACATTATCACCCACTTGGCCCCAGAGCTCATAAAATCCATTGGGATCGA
Source organism: Chiroxiphia lanceolata (assembly GCF_009829145.1). Lineage (NCBI taxonomy): Eukaryota > Metazoa > Chordata > Aves > Passeriformes > Pipridae > Chiroxiphia > Chiroxiphia lanceolata. The sequence goes on from NC_045665.1 coordinate 2,524,515, forward strand.
GGCACTACTGTCACTGCTGCCACCGCTGTCACAGCTGCCCCTTCCAAGCTGGCACCATGGGCTCTGCTTCCTTCTTGACAAGGGTCCGGCGTCTGCTCCGAATTCGGAACCAGCTGATACGGGAATGCCTGGCTGAGCTGCTCTCCACCTTTGTCCTCATTGTGAGCGGGGATGGGCTTGGCTGTGGGGGGCAAACGGGTGGGCTGGGGCTGATGGGGGGGGTCATGTGGGTAGGATGGGGCTGACGATGGGGTGCTGGCAGGGGCCAGGGGTCCCAGGGCTCCACTGCCTGCCCCTTGCTGGGGTGGGGGGTGTTTGGCGCTGCGCCACTCTCGAATGTGCGACTCAGCACTGCCTGTCCTTCCACTTGGACCCTGTTCCTGTGGCATGGCTCGCCCTGTGCTGCGGCTCCGCTGCAATCAGGGTGTGGCACCGGGCAGCACGTGCCACAATTCCTCCTGCCTTGGAGTAGGCAGAGGTTGGGGCTCTGGAGCTGCTCTTGGCATTTGGGCTACATCCCACGATGGCAAATGGTGTCCCCATGGCTGTGCCATAGCACTTCTTCCCCACCACCTCCCCAGGGAAGCAGTTCACTTAATTGCTAATAATTTGATTGCTTTGCTGTCAAAACCACAAGTGAGAGCAGTAAGCGCCTCCCTGCCAGTGCCTGTCCGATGTCCAAGGACGGGGAGCAAAACCACAGAGGCGGCACCGGCACAGCCCTCACCTCGCTGCCCTGTGCTGTCAGTGGAGGCGGTGTCTCAGCACAGGGCTGGTGGGGCTGAGATGGGCACGTCTCTCTTCTCCAGACAATCACCCTGAGCGCTGCCGCACAGAAGGTCACCAGCGAAGAGACAAAGGGGGACATCCTCACCAGCTTCTTGGGAGGTGCCCTGGCTGTCATGGTGGGCATCTACATAGCAGGGGGAATCTCAGGTGAGGCTGAGGAGGGGGTACCAGCTCCTGCCATCCCCCAGCTCTGAGTCCTCCAGGACCCCTTCCTCTTAGCCCCTCTCCCTGCTTGGTTGTAGGGGCCCACATGAACCCGGCGTTCTCCCTCGCCATGTGCCTGACGGAGCAGTTCCCCTGGTGGAAGTTTCCCATCTTCATGCTCGTGGAGACCTTGGCATCTTTCCTATCTGCCGGAGTTGTCTACATCCTCTACTACGGTATGGGAGGGCAGCACTGGGCTGGGGAACCCCACGGCAGTGCCAGGCTGGCCAGGCTCACAGACAGGCTCTGCCTCTGCCCCACAGATGCCATCTGGCACTACAGCAATGGCACCCTTACCGTGTCCGGCCCCCGGGAAACCGCCTCCATCTTCGCCACCTACCCAGCTGACTACGTGTCTGTCGCCAATGGCTTCTTGGACCAGGTGAGTGCCACTGTCAGCTCCCCCAGCCCTCTCCCATGGTGCCGGTCCCCGTGGTGCTGAGCTGCCATGTCACCCTGCAGGTGATTGGCACAGGGGTGCTGCTAGTGGGCGTCATGGGTGTCATGGACAACCGCAACAAGGGTGTCCCCAAGGGCCTAGAACCAGTGGTCGTGGCCATGCTGGTGCTCTCCATTGAACTCTCCATGGGCGCCAACTGCGGCTGCCCCCTGAACCCCGCACGAGACATTGGGCCCCGGCTCTTCACCTACCTGGCAGGCTGGGGCCCAGAGGTCTTCAGGTAAGTAGAGGGAAGGGGGTGAGGTGGGGGTGGCAGAGGTGACTCCCTGCTCACCCTGCCTCCTCCCCAGCAGGGGCAATGGGTGGTGGTGGGTGCCCCTGGTGGCACCGCTGCTGGGGTCCGCCGTGGGCACATACCTGTACCAGCTCTTCGTGGCTTTCCATTACCCGGAGGAGGACGGCGATGCCCTGGAAGAGCACGGCTCCATCGTCCTGGAGAACAAAAACATTGACCTAGACACTGGGGTGTCATCCAAGGAGGACACTGGGGGAACAGTGCCTACCGGGTACCCTCCACCACCCCGCAGCAGCAGCACGGTCCCCACTACCATCCCCCTCACATTATTAAATGAGTCCTGAGGTCATGCGGCATCTCGTCTCTAGACGTGGGTGTGCAGGGGTATGGGGGAGGCAGCGGCTCCAAGCCCCCCGCAGGGGGCAGGCCAGCCAGGCCTGGCTGCAGAGAGACCTCAGCCTGGGTGACACGCTGGTAGGGGGGGGAGTGTCCCACCGGGACCCGGGACTGCGCCCTGCTATCCCCTGTGGCTGCCTCTGGCCCTCCGGGACCCACCCGGAGCCGCCCTGCCGGCCGGGGCACCCGCGGGGTTGAGCTCCGGGACCCTCCGGGGCCGCGCTCGGCCGCTCCCCCGCGCCCACACCCCGCACTTCCGCCGCCGCCCGGCGCCGCCGCGGCCATGGGGAGCTGAGGCGGCGGCAGCGGAACCGGTCCCGGCCCGGCCCGGCCCGCCCGCCCGTTCCCCATGGGCTGCGGGGCCGCGGGACATGGAGCGGTGCGCGGCCCGCCGGGCCCCGGGTGAGCGGGGCCGGAGGCGCGGTGGGGCCCGGGGAGGCCGCGGCGGGGCCCGGGGAGGCCGCGGCGGGGCCCAGTCGGGCCCCAGTAGGCCCCGGTGTGGCCGTTGCCCCGGTAACGCGGCGGGGCGGGCCCGGGCCGGCAGCGGCGGGGCGGGCCGGGCCGGGCTGGGCCGGGGCCGGGCCATGACGGTGCCCCGGGAGATGCCCGAGAAGTGGCCGCGGGTCCGCGTCCGCGGCGGGCCGGGTGGGTGCGGCATGGGCACCGCGGAGGAGCAGAATTGGGGGTGCAGGGATAGGGGTGCAGGGATGCGGCCAAGCAGGACTGGGCAGGTCTGGGGATGTGGAATCTGGGGGGCTAGGGCTGCAGGGCTGTGGATCCAGAGGTGCAGCTGAGCAGGTCTGGGTGTCTGGGAGAGCAGAGATGCGGTCTAGGGGTGCAGAATCTGGATGTTCTAAACTGAGGTTGTGGGGTTGCAGATCAGCAGGGCTGGGGGTGCAGAGATGCATCCTGGGGGTGCAGGGCTGGAAGGGTCTGGCACCCTGGCAGTGCCGAGCTGGAGGAGCAGACAAACAAGACATGGGGGGGGTGCAGAATCTGGGGCTCTGGGGATGCAAATAAGCAGAGGTCTAGGGTGCAGGCTTGGGGGGCCTGGGGGTGCAGGTTTTGCTGGTGGGGAGTACAGATAAGCAGCACTGGGATTCTGCAGGTGCAGGAGTACAGGTCCTGGCATGGGCCACAGCTGGGAAGCTTCTCTGTTCCCTGGGTTCTGGGTCTTTGGGACTGGCTTGGCAGGCTCTCAGGGTGCAGGGGTGGTTGGGGTGCAGGGGGTGTCAGGGTGGAAGGGGGGTTGGGGTGCGGGGGGTGTCAGAATGCAGGGCCGGTCGGGGTTCAGGGGGTGTCAGGGTGCACAGGACTGATGGGACGCTCTGTTGCAGAAGAGGAGCGGCGAGTGCGAGCCAACGCGCGGGAGTACAACGAGAAGTTCCAGTACGCGGTGAGTGAGAAGGGAGCTGAAACCCCTCCCAGGGGTGTTTGGGCAAGTTTGTGGGGGCTGGGGCCTGAGTCACCCACAGGTCATGACAAAAAAATAGATATGTTATGACATATCTATTGTTATGACAAAAAAATAGATATTTGTCCCTGAGAAATTTGTGCTGATGACATTAATGGCAAGGGAGCTGTGGGGCTAGGGGTCACAGTGTGCTCTGTGTGAAGGGTTCAGCCCCTCATCCCTTATGGACCAGCTTCCAAAGGTGCTGGGGGAGGGACAGCACTCACCTTGGCCTCCCCCTAAAGCTGTAGGTTATCCCTGGCTGTTCCAAGGCTGGTTGCAGAGAGGAATGCAGGGGGTCTGGGTTGGGGTCACCCTTGCAGAGCACTGCTGGAGGAGGCTGGGCCCTGTCTGGTGACCAAGGCAGAGGAATCAGCTTCCCAAGGAAGGTGCCAGAGGTAGTGCAGGGACAGGAGCTGGGAGTCCAGGCTGCTGCCCAGAGCCCCCCAAAGAGCACAGTGAGCCACAGCCCTGCCCTCCAGAGCAAGGGTGGGGGTTATGGGGCCTCGACAGCCTGTGAACTGCCTTCTTGCCCCATCCGTCCCCAGAGCAACTGCATCAAGACCTCAAAGTACAACATTGTCACCTTCCTGCCTGTCAACCTCTTTGAGCAGTTCCAGGAAGTAGCCAACACCTATTTCCTCTTCCTCCTCATCCTGCAGGTGAGTGCTGGGGGGCAGGCAGAGCTCCTCACACTCTCCTTCCCTACCTGGGCATCCAGGAGGGCTCCAGGCACGCCCACTCCTTGGAATAGTGGAGGTTTGGCACCCTTGAGCAGGGGCAGCATGGGCCTGGGGCTGGCCAGTTCTCCTGTAATTCCTGCTCCCTGTCCCCAGCTGATCCCACAGATCTCTTCGCTCTCCTGGTTCACCACCATCGTGCCTTTGGTTCTTGTCTTAACCATCACAGCTGTCAAAGATGCCACTGATGACTATGTGAGTGGTTTCCCCCATTCCCCTCTGCATGCTGGGCGGGGGGTTGGGACGCTGGTGTGAGGGTGCAGGGCCGTGGCATTTGCGAGGGTGGGGGGGACACAGGAGCCCCTCCCCAAGGAGCTGATGCTGCTGTCTCTTCCCCCCACTTCCAGTTCCGCCATAAAAGCGACAACCAGGTGAACAACCGGCAGTCTCAGGTGCTGATCGGTGGAGTGTGAGTGTCACAGGGATGGGACAGTGGGGAGGGGGCCGGGGCCCTGCGGGATGTGGTACAGGGCAGTGGGCAGGGCCTGATTCCAGTCCACTGTCCCTGCACAGCCTCCGGCAGGAGCAGTGGATGAATGTACGTGTTGGAGACATCATCAAGTTGGAGAATAACCAGTTTGTGGCGGTGAGTGCGGCCCTGAGATGAGGATGGTCCCAGCTGGGTGGCATATAGGGATTGAATAATGACATGGTGCTGCACCCACTTTGCCTTTGTGCTCCTCCATCACCTCCTGGGGTGGGGACATCAGGGACTTCTCATCCTGGAAGCTGTGTTTAGGTTGGAGAGTCGGAGCCTTGTTTGGACTCTGGGAATCTGGGTGTTTGGGGCAATGATGGCAAGGCCTGGGTGCAAGGGATGGGCTGGGGACAGACTTTGCAGAGGCTTCAGGGACCCTGCTGACATCCAGGGGCCAGGAGCTTCCCTGGGGAGGGTGTCATGGAGCCCTGGTGTCGGCACAACCCTTCACGTGTCTCTCCCAGCAGGCCGACCTCCTTCTCCTCTCCAGCAGCGAACCCCATGGGTTGTGCTACATAGAGACTGCAGAGCTGGATGGGTGGGTGCCCCTGCTCACCTTGCAGGGCCGGGGAAGGCAGGAGCTGGGAGTGAGAGAGTGGGCTGTGGGCAGAGTGGGAGCTGCCAGGCAGCACCTGCCAAGGCCCTCCCTACCAGGCTGTCCCTAATGTGGTGCCTCCTTGCCTGCAGAGAGACCAACATGAAGGTGCGCCAGGCCATACCTGTCACCGCAGAGCTGAGGGACACCAGCAAGCTGGCTCGCTTTGACGGTGAGTGCCCGCGACCAGCCCTCTGCCACGGGGCAGCCCCCACGTTCCTTCCTCCACCACCCTGGAGAAACCAGGATCAGCCACACGGCATTGTCCTGCGGCTTGAAGCAGATCTCTGGGGCGCCTGGGATGGTGCTGGGGCACTGGATGCAGCTGGCCATGTGAAGAAGGCAAGGCCCAGCTGAGCTATCCCCTGCACCCAGGTGAGGTGGTCTGTGAACCCCCCAACAACAAGCTTGACAAGTTTAGTGGGACACTGTACTGGAAGGAGAACAAGTACCCCCTGAGCAACCAGAACATGCTGCTGCGAGGCTGTGTCCTGCGCAACACCGAGTGGTGCTTTGGCCTCGTCATCTTTGCAGGTAGGCTGAGGCAGCAGCGCAACTGCACTGCACAGAGGGGAGGAAGAGACCCCCCTGATGCCTTCCTGCTCCCCAGGGCCCGACACGAAACTGATGCAGAACAGTGGCCGGACCAAGTTTAAGCGGACGAGCATTGACCGGCTGATGAACACACTGGTGCTCTGGGTATGCAGAAGGCAGATCTTGGGGGCCCTGCCTCTGGCCCAGTCAGGGCTCTGATGTCCTGTCCTGTCCTGTCCTATCCCCAGATCTTTGGGTTTCTGGTGTGCATGGGAGTGATCCTGGCCATTGGCAATGCCATCTGGGAGCACGAGGTGGGCGTCTGCTTCCAGATCTACTTGCCCTGGGACGAGGGGGTGCACAGTGCCTTCTTCTCTGGCTTCCTCTCCTTCTGGTCTTACATCATCATCCTCAACACTGTGGTGCCCATCTCACTCTACGTGAGGTAGGGCAGGGGCCGAGGGGCTGGGTTGGGTGTGTGTGAGGAATTAGGGGTGCCCTCTGGGGGGGGAACACAGGGATGGAGACCCATAAGCAGACCTGTGTGTTCGGGGTGGGTGTGGGCTGCTGTCTTGGTGACAGGTCATGTCTGCCTTCAGGGACACCCCAAGACCTGAGACCCCACGGGTCCCTCGGGGTTCTCCCGGCTGTGTGTGTCTGGCTGCTCGTCTCTCTCTACCCTGGCTGCACGCTGGTTATTTTGCTCTGCCCTCCTACAGCTCCCAGGCTCCTGTACAGTCCCCTTCTCTCTCTCTTTTAATTTCTCTCTCTTTTCGTTCCCCAGCATGGGTTCTGTCACCCTTAGCCCCGAGGTAAGAACGTGTCACCCCCACCCCTCCCACTAGCTCATTGCTGTCTGCCCTGGGGGCTGGGGAGGGCGTTTGGGGTGCGTAGGTATGTGAGGTGCCTGGGGAGCCCAATGGGCTACCCTCTTGGTGCCAGGCCCTGTCTTGGCGGTGGCTGTTGGTAGGAGCGGGTGCGGGCCAGCCCTGGGGAAGGGCACCCTGGGTGCCGGGGTGTCCCGAGCACTGAGGGTCTGGGATGGGGGTGTGTGTGCCCGTCACTGGCTCAGCACAGTGTGCTGCCCTGCCCCAGTGACACCCGGCCATGCCCCTCACAGCGTGGAGGTGATCCGGCTTGGGCACAGCTACTTCATCAACTGGGACAAGAAGATGTACTGTGCCAAGCGCCGGACGCCAGCTGAGGCCCGGACCACCACCCTCAATGAGGAGCTGGGGCAGGTGGAGTACATCTTCTCTGACAAGACTGGCACCCTCACCCAGAACATCATGGTCTTCAGCAAGTGCTCTGTGAACGGGCACAGCTACGGTGAGCGCTGGTTGCTTGGAGCATGCTGGGGCTGCCCTCAGGGTGGGGGTGCACTGACTCCTCTCCTGCAGACCTTTTGGGGCAGCCAGGGGACAAGAGGGCTCAACTGGAGCATTGTGGGGCTACTGCTGTCCCGTGGCCCCCGTGGATGTGCCTGCTGGTGGGGCAGCAGCGTTGGGTTCCTGTCGTGGTTAACTCCATACCCTGGTTCACAGGTGACATGCAGGATGTGCTGGGTCACAAGGCGGAGCTGGGAGAGGTGAGGATGCCGCCAGGTTGGTGTCTGCCCACGCCACGTGCCACAGGGGAGTAACCCTGTCCCTGCCCCCACCAGGGGCCAGAGCCAGTCAACTTCTCCTTCAACCCACTGGCGGACCCGCGGTTCCAGTTCTGGGACCCCAGCCTGCTGGAAGCCGTCAAGCTGGGAGACCCCCACGTGCACGAGTTCTTCCGCCTGCTCTCGCTCTGCCACACCGTCATGTCCGAGGAGAAGAGCGAAGGTGGGCGTGGGGCAGGACCTGTCCCTGTGGGGCGTGGGACACTGGCACTGACCCCCGTGCTGTCCCCAGGGGAGCTCTTGTACAAGGCACAGTCCCCGGACGAGGGAGCGCTGGTCACGGCTGCCAGAAACTTTGGCTTCGTTTTCCGGTTCCGCACACCCAAGACCATCACGGTGCACGAGCTGGGTCAAGCCATCACCTACCAGCTGCTGGCCATCCTGGACTTCAACAACGTCCGCAAGCGCATGTCTGTCATCGGTGAGGTGCTGGGTGTGTGTGGCACAGGGACTGGGAAGGCTGCGTGGGGTTGTGGTGCGGGGCTCGGTGCGGTGTGCTGGGGGACCAGTCCCACGCTAACGGGGATGTGACTGTTGGGTGATGGCTGGGGGGTCAGAGCGGGACCTGCTCCTTCACCCCTAAGCCAGGCATCCTGTCCCCTGCACTCTGTAGTCCGCTGCCCTGAGGGCAGGATCCGGCTGTACTGCAAAGGCGCTGACACCATCCTTCTGGAGCGGCTGCACCCTGTCAACCACGACCTGACCAGCGTCACCGCCGACCACCTCAATGTGTGTGGGGCAGAGTCCTGGGGGCAGGGTGGGGAGGGAAGAGTGGCTGCCCAGGAGCACCGAGCCATGCTTGTGCCCTGTCCTAGGAACACCGTCGGGGTCTGGGGACACCGTCAGGGTCTGCCAGCACTCCCAGCTCTGACCACTTGCAGGAGTATGCTGCCGAGGGGCTGCGGACGCTGGTGCTGGCTTACAAAGACCTGGAGGAGAGCTACTACAGGGACTGGTCGGAGCGTCTGCGCTGGGCTGGCAGTGCCTCTGAGGCCCGTGAGGATCGCCTGGCTCGGCTCTACGACGAGGTGGAGCATGATATGATGGTAGGTGGGCTGGGGACTGAGGAGTGGATGGTGGCTGGGGGCAGTCCCTGGTTACCTCCTGCCTGTTTGGGTCCCCCAGCTGCTCGGAGCAACAGCCATTGAGGACAAACTGCAGCAGGGGGTCCCCGAAACTATCGCCATTCTGACGCTGGCCAACATCAAGATCTGGGTGCTGACGGGGGACAAGCAGGGTGAGGCATGGCTGGGGCAGGGTCTGGGTCTGGCTGGAGATGAGGACGTTTGGGGGCTGGATCCCACCTGCCTGGGGGCTGGTGGGATGGACACTCTCTCCTGAGCCGACCCTGGCTCATCCCCTGATTTCCTGTCCCCAGAAACAGCTGTGAACATTGGCTACTCCTGCAAGATGCTGACAGATGACATGACAGAGGTGTTCGTGGTCACAGGCCACACTGTGCTGGAGGTGCGAGAGGAGCTCAGGTGAGGGTCGGGGGGCAGAGGACACACATGCAGCTAGTTTGGGGCACAGCTACAACTGGGGGAGCTGGAGATATGAAAGGGCCCTGAGTCGGGGCCCCATGGCCCCCATCCCTCCTCTCTCCTCAGAAAAGCCCGAGAGAAAATGATGGATGCATCGCGCTCTGTGGGCAATGGCTTCTCCTACGAGGAGAAACTCTCCTCCTCCAAGCTCACTTCTGTGCTGGAAGCCATTGCAGGCGAATATGCCCTGGTCATCAATGGGCACAGCCTGGTAGGGCCCTGGGAGCAGCAGGCAGGACAGGGCCCTGTGCCCGGCTGCGGGCTCTGACCTCACTGTCCCCTGCTCTCCTTGCAGGCCCACGCGCTGGAGGCAGACATGGAGGTGGAATTCCTGGAGACAGCGTGTGCCTGCAAGGCTGTTATATGCTGCCGTGTCACACCCTTGCAGAAAGCCCAGGTGGTGGAGCTGGTGAAGAAGTACAAGAAAGCTGTGACCTTGGCCATTGGGGATGGGGCCAATGATGTCAACATGATCAAGAGTAAGGCATGGGGTCTGGGGGACCATGGGAGGGACAGGGCCCCCCTTGCACCACCCTGAGGCCTATGGCAGCCTCTGTCCTCACCCTTCTGTGCCCCAAAGGAACACAGTCCCTGTGCTGGGGTTGCCACTCTTGTACCCTGTGCTCCTGGCAGCCCCCTCCTCACTCCAGTCTCTCTTTCTTCTGCAGCTGCCCATATTGGGGTGGGCATCAGCGGGCAGGAGGGCATCCAGGCCGTGCTGGCCTCTGACTACTCCTTCTCCCAGTTCAAGTTCCTGCAGCGCCTTCTCCTGGTGCACGGGCGCTGGTCCTACCTGCGCATGTGCAAGTTCCTTTGCTACTTCTTCTACAAGAACTTCGCCTTCACCATGGTCCACTTCTGGTTTGGCTTCTTCTGCGGCTTCTCGGCACAGGTGAGTTGGTGGCTTCTCACACTCAGAGCTGGAGAGGGTTTGCCTGCAGGACCCCTTGGCTCAAAAGCAGGTCCTGATCCTTGAGGTCCCCTAGGGACTCATCCTGAGCCAGCAGGCACAGCCCAGGATCCAGCGTGTAGTGGGTGCGAGGAGCCCATGTCAGGGTGGGCAACCCCAGGGGGCTGGAGGCGGCTCTCCTGTCCCTGCAAGTGTGGGCACATGGACTTTGGGGCTGGGTGGGGCACAGGGTGGGCAGGTATCATGCCCCCCTGAGCGCTCTGTTCCATGCAGACCGTGTATGACCAGTACTTCATCACACTGTACAACATTGTCTACACGTCGCTGCCCGTGCTTGCCATGGGTGTCTTTGACCAGGTATGGCGGGGAGCAGTGAGAGGGTCCGTGGGTGTGTGAGGAGCTGGCCCTACTCCCCTTTGTGCCCCTCTTGTGGGAAGAAGGGCTGTCTGGGTGCCCAGGCCAGGCTGTCCTTGTCCCTCTGTGGACCATAGCCTGCCTGCAACTAAAGGGAGGTGCCCAGAGCATCCTGTTCCCCCAGGATGTGCCAGAGCAGCGGAGCATGGAGTACCCCAAGCTCTACGAGCCTGGGCAGCTGAACCTGCTCTTCAACAAGCGGGAGTTCTTCATCTGCATCGCCCAGGGCATCTACACATCCGTCCTCATGTTCTTCATCCCCTACGGCGTCTTCGCTGATGCCACCCGTGACGACGGTGCCCAGCTGGCTGACTACCAGTCCTTTGCCGTCACCGTTGCCACCTCCCTTGTGATTGTTGTCAGTGTGCAGGTAGGGATGTGGCTGCTCAGCCCCAGTCCCTTGAGGCACCTTGGGCATCCCCTTGCCCTGCTTCCTCCTGCATCCCTCCAGATTGGGCTGGACACGGGATTCTGGACAGCCATCAACCACTTCTTCATCTGGGGTAGCCTGGCCGCCTACTTCGCTATCCTCTTCACCATGCACAGTGACGGCCTCTTCCGAATGTTCCCCAACCAGTTCCGCTTCGTGGGTGAGTCCCTGGAGGGCTGCCCTATGCCCCCAACCCCAGCAGGGTGCTGCCCCAGCCTGGCTCTCGCTGGACTCATGCTCCCCCCCACAGGCAACGCACAGAATACGCTAGCCCAGCCCACAGTCTGGCTGACCATCGCCCTCACCACTGTGGTCTGCATCATGCCTGTTGTGGCCTTTCGCTTCCTCAAGCTGGACCTGAAACCTGAACTCTCGGACACGGTGAGAGTGCGTGGCCATAGGGACGGGGACGTGGGGCCCTCTCCCTGGGGCCAGATGTCTCCACGGGTCCCTGACCCTGTCCCTGTGTCCCAGGTGCGCTACACTCAGCTGGTTCGGAAGAAGCAGAAGACGCAGCACCGGTGCGTGCGGCACGCAGGGCATGTGGGCTCACGCCGCTCCGGCTACGCCTTCTCCCACCAGGAGGGATTCGGAGAGCTAATCATGTCCGGCAAGAACATGCGGCTCAGCTCCTTGGCGCTCTCTAGCTTTGCCTCCCGCCCCAGCACCAGCTGGATCGAGACACTGTGGAAGAAGAAGAGCAGTGAGGGCAGCGGTGCTGGCAGTCCCAGTGGCACAGCTGACAAGACCCTCAAGGTGTGAGGGTGGAGGGTCACATCCCCTCCAGTGCAGCCGAGGCCCCCCTTCCTCTCCCCCTGACTCTGGGGAGGGCAAAGCCCTTCATCGAGAGGGTCCCATGGTGGGAGCAGAGGTCGTGTGGGCATCAATGCTGAGGTTTGGAGGAGTCTGGACTATCACACTGTAGCCAAAAAATATACTCTTTCCCTCCCTGGAGCGAATGGACAGACAGACTGACCTCATCCCCCATTCACTCCTCTGTCAGTATTCACTTCCACAGAGTGCAAGTGCCCCATCACACACGAATGTATCCATGCCAGAGGTGGAGGGGCCTGGGGGGCCTGTGGCCCCCTCGCCATCCCTCACCCACGTGTCTTCTTTTTATATAAACAAAGGAAAAAAACACCCACAAAAAAATAGCAACCAAAAAAAAAATAGCAACCAAAAAAAAAAAAGGAAGGAAAAGCCCTCCGAGTTTACAGAGCGACTTGTTTCTTGTCCAGTTGGGTAGGAGACAACGAGGAGGGGAGGAAGGTCACCCTCCTTGTCCCTCCACCTCGGGGTACAGCAGGACAGCGGGTGCCGGGTGGGAAAGGGGAAGCGTTCCCGTGCTACAGGGACTGGGGTGTTGGCGGCTGCCGTGATTCACTCCCACGCGGGGTCTTGCGCAACCCTCGGCCTCTGCTTCCTCCCTCCTCCTTGCCAGCTCCCGCGGGACTGAGCGCTCCTGGGCTGTGGGTGGGCACTGGGGGATCCCCCAGGGGTCTCCGGGGGTGTTGGGGTCCCGGGGACGCAATACCAAAGATGAGCCTGTTGAGGCGGGTGTTGGTGAGGTCTGGAGGGGGTTTAGGGGCTGTTTGGGGTTATTTCGGTGGAGGGGTGGATAATTTATTACTCGTTTCTGTGTGGCGGAATTGTATCATTTTATGGCTCCACTGAGAAAAAAAAGAACCAAAAGCCAGCTTTTTTTTTTTTATTTAAAAAAGAAAATAATATTCTGAGTAGCTTCTGCCGTGTCCTGTGTCCGGTGGAATACCGGGGGAGGATCTGGGGATGGGAGGGGGCGGTGGCGGCTCGGTCCGCCCCCCGGTGCCGCTGTCCCCGCCCCCCCGGGCGCACGTGCCGCCCCCGCCCCTCCGCCCGGTTTCACAAGCGCGGGCACCGGCGGCCCCGCTGATGTTTTTCTGTCCGGGACCGGGCGCATGGCGAGGCCGTCGGGGCCGCTCCTCCTCCCCCGCCTCCTCCTCCTTCTCCTCCTCCAGTTCGCCGCCGCCGGGCGGCCCTGTGGCCCCTCCGGTGAGTACTACCGGCACCGTGCAGGGTGGGGGTGGAGAACCCGACCCTCTCCGGGTACCGGGGCCTCACGGGTCCGGACACGGCGAGGAGACACATGCGGTTCCCTACCTGCCCCGCAGGAGCCTGGCGGGTGGGAATACCAGGCACCCTTGGGGGTGTTGGAGAGGGGGGTTAAGGTGGATGCTGGGGCTGGGGGACTGTGTCCTGAGTGCTGTGTCCTGGTGCTGGGTGGGTGCTGGATGCCCTATGGTGTGTCCTGGGTGCTGTGTCCTGGGTGCAGGGTGCGTTCCCAGCAGCAGGAGCCGAAGGGAACAGCAGGTCCACGCCGGCCGTTGACCTTTGGAGGGAGCTCAGGCCTGACTGGGGCCGCCAGCCAGCGCTGCCGCTTAACCCCTCCGGCACTACCCGCCCCGGTCTGCCACCTCCCTGAGCCGTACTCTCCATCGCCAGACCCCTCAATACACACCGCGTTTGATGCCGCGGTGCCCGTCCCTACGGCGGTGACGGTGGTCTGGTGCCCCACTCCGTGGGGAACTGCTGCCTCTCTCTCCAGCTCAGTGCCTTGACCCTGAGCAGCCACTGGACGTGGGGAGCAGATGATGGGGTGCCCCCCTCATCTGGGGACACTCACTGCACTCGAGGTCTCATCTTGATCACCTGACCCCCTCTTGCCCTCACAGGACTGTCACAGGACGTGGTGTTGGGCCGCCTGGGAGCCAACATCACTTTGATCTGCGGGGACGAGGTGCCCGCAAATGTCACAGTGTGGTGGCAGGTGGAGGAGCAGGGAGCAGCAGTGCCGGGGGGCCGTGGACGGCGGCTAGCGGAGGGCAACGTGCTGCTCCTGCGGTGGCTGCGCTACGAGGACTCGGGGCGCTACATCTGCTCTGTGGGGAACCGCCTGCTGCGCTCCCTGCAGCTGCTGGTAGAAGGTGGGTCCACACCGGGGTAGGGATGTCCCTGGCAGCATTGCCCGCTATGGCCCCTGTCCTTCAGCACCTCCTTGCTTTGCAGAGCCCCCCGAAACCCCTCGAGTGTCCTGCTACCGACGGAGCCATGACAAGGATGTCCTGTGCGAGTGGCCACAGCAGACGAAGCCATCCCCGGGGACACGGGCAATGCTCTGGGTGAAGCGTAGGTGAGCCACTGTTGCTGCATCCACCATGGGCTAGGACCCCACAGCACAGAACGTGTCCCCATGGACCCTTCCCCCAGTGCCATCTGGAATGCCACGGCTCAAGATGCTTCCCTCCCCTCAGACCCTTTCCCTAGCAGCTACTGGGAGCTGGGACCCCACAGCATGGAATGTGTTCCTTCCCCACTGACCCCTTCCCTCATGTTACCTAGGACCCCATGGCACGGAACATTTCCCTCCCCACAGAGCCTTTCCCCTGTGCTGCCTGGGACTCCACAGCATAGGATGCATCCCCTGCAGCTGCCCCATGCCTGGTTTGGTGCGTGCTGCAGCCCCCACTGAGCTGTGGCCCCACAGGTTCACGGCTGAGAACGCCACAGAGCAGCGGTGCCGCTACTTCTCCAAGGCACGGAAGTTTGTTTGCCGGGTGAAGGTGCCACCTGGCACCGAGGACACCAAACACCTTGTGGTGTCCACATGTGTCAGCAACAGCGCCAGTGGCTTGGCCGGCGAAGACAAGATCATCACCCTCAGCGGTGTCCGTGAGTGCTGTCCCTCTTGCTGGGGGCTGGGGTGGCCGAGGGCACAGTGCCAGGCCCTGAGCGCCCCCTTCCCCAGCAGTGAAGCCTGATCCCCCCCTCAATGTGACGGTGGAGGCGCTGGAGAAGGCGCCTCAGCGACTGCGGGTCAACTGGTCCTACCCCTTGTCCTGGGACCCCCGTTTCTACTGGCTCCGCTTCCAGGTCCGCTACCGCCCTGAGCCTGCCCCAGCCTTCATGGAGGTGAGACCCCTCTCCCTAGAATCCAGCTGTTGCTGGTCCCTGTCCAGGCTGTCCCCAGCCCCGTGTCCCCTCTAGGTGGATCAGGTGATGACAACGTGGCTGGACATTCGTGATGCGTGGCGGGGGACGAAGCACGTGGTGCAGGTGAGGGCGCAGGATGAGTTTGGCCATGGCGCATGGAGCGAGTGGAGTCGGGAGGCTGTGGGCACCCCCTGGACAGGTATGAGTGGGACACAGAGCCCTGAGGGTGGAGGCTCTGTGTGGGGTGCCCCAGCCTCATACTCGCCTCTTGTCTTGCAGACCCCAGGGACTTCACCTCTGAAAAGGGACCTTTCAGCTCACAGGTGGGATGGCCTCAGCCCTGGGGGCTACCACATACTCCTGTCCCCATGTGGGACAAGGGGATACCAAGGGCGTGGGGGCTGCCCCATCCCATTGTGCACCCCTGCTTTCTTTTGCAGTTCCCCATGGAAGATGACAGCTATGAGGTGACACTGCCCCCAGAGCTCTTCTGGGAGGACCGTGCTGATGGTGCTGATGGTGAGGAGGGGTTCCTGGGTTGGGGGTGGGGGTCTGGGACACCACCCAGGTCTCCCATCCATGCAGTGAGCCCATCCGTTCTCTCTGTGTCAGGGTCTGTCATGGAACCCAGTGCCCACCCTGTGGCATCCCCCTATGCCTTCCTGGTGGCTGGGGGGAGCCTGCTCCTGGGCATTGCCCTCTTTGTTGGCATCGTGGTGAGGTGAGTGCTGCGGGGTGCCTGGCCAGGGGGCTCTGTCTGGCCCCCCTGACCCAGACTCTCTGCCCTTGCAGGTACAGGCAGATGTGGTGGACAGGCAGGCAGCGGGGGACCAAGCCGGAGGGCGAGGGGCAGCATATGCTGGTCCCCCTGGGCCTCCCTAGTCCCCCAGTCAGTGACACCCCCCTGCTCTCATGCCCCACCCCCAAGGCCCCTGGAATGCTCCATGTCACCCACTTGGACTATTCCTCCTCAAGGCAGTAGCCAGGGGCTGAATGTGCTGGCAGGTGCTTTGGGGGTCAGGTGGGGGTTGCTCGCCCCAGGATTCCCAAGGCTGTGATGTGGCTCTGGGAGCAGCTCCCCCCACTATCCGGTGGCTCTGTGGCTGGGAGCAGCCTCTGAGGAGGGGAATCAGTGCCACCCCTGTGGAGAAGCAGTTGGAGGGGAGCCCCAAACTGGGTCCTGGAGGGCACCTTCAGAGCCATGGCTAAGCTGGGATGGCCAGTGGTGGCAGCACTGGAAACACGGCTGTGCCGGAGCGTGGGAGCCGGCCCGGGGTCAGGTTTGAGGATCCCAGGGGAAGGGCCTAGTCCCTGCAGTGCCACAGGGGGTCAGGGAGGGAGGGGGGGGCCTGGTTGGATCAGCCTCATACTTCTGCTCTGACCCCCCCGGGGCTCCTTTTTAAAGCATATGTTGGGGAAATAAGACAATGTGACTCCAATAAATGCTTTGGATTTGTACCGGAATGGATGCCGTGGGGGGGAGTAATGGAGGGATCACTGCAGCGCCCCCTTGCCTGGGAGTGACTCCAGTGTGGGGAGGTGAGAGTGGGCTGTGTAGCCCCAGTCCATGCACCCTCTGCCTTGCTGTGCCCCCCAACTGCACTGTGTACCCCAACTGCACTGTGTACCCCACTGCTCCTGTACCTCCAGTGCCTCCCAGGCTGTATCCCCTGTGCTGTGCACCCCCTCCACCACAAACCCCATGCCATGAACCCTCAGGCCATGCCCCCTTTTCTATGCAGTGCCCACCCCACACTGGGTTGTGCAATGCCCCAGAGAGCTGCAGCTGCACCCGGGGAGGAAACCGCAGGCTGAGGGTAGCGGGTGTTCAGGCGCCCTGGAGACAGCGTTCCCCTTCCCCTCCACCGGCCCCCTGCTATAAAAAGCCTAGCGGGATGCAGATGTGTGGCTGGGGGAGCCCCAGTACCCCTGGGCCCCGAAACTGTGGCGACTCTTCCTGGTACAAGCCCCATCCCAGCCATCCGGGACCGCTGGCCCTTCTCAGCCAACAAATTTATTTTACTATATTGTTACACATCCCAGTCTCACTGCGTTCCCCCACCCTGGGCAGCCCCGTGGCCTGTCAGCTCTGGCACAGGGTGGTCAGGATTTGTCCTGGCAAAATCCCAACAGCCCTACTGGAGTCCAGGATCAAGGTCATGACTTGACGGAGGCATTCCCTCTGGACCCTCCCTGTGGCATGTGGCCATCTCCGTGGCATGTGGCCATCTCCGTGGGCAGACCTGCCCCATATGACAGGGGTGGAGGTCGCAGATCAGTCTGGGGGGGCATCAGCGGGCACTAATGCAGCTTGCAGTGAACAGGGTGCAACAGGGCCATGTGCTCGGCCCCCTTGAAGGGCAGCTTCTCAGTGGAGTAGTAGTGCACGACCTCAGGGATGCTGGCAAAGACGCCGCTGGTCTGGCTGAGCGTGTACTTGTTGTCCTTGGTCTGGGCTACAATGATGTGGACGCAGCCCTGGCTGGTCCTGGGTGGCCAGCGGGCATCAGCTTTGCCGCCGGCCCCCCCGGCGCCCGTCTGCCCCGCGGCCACATCCACCCCTGTTTGTTCCCGTCCTGCTCTGATTGTTTCAGCTCCAGGGGCTCCACTTCCTCAGGAAGGAAACGCCACTGGCGCTCCTGACAATGTGCCGGGGAGGGGTACACGCCACCCCCCACCTCCCGCCCCAGTGCCACACCAGGATGCCTGGGGTCCCCCTGTGGGTCTGGGGGTGCCATACCATGGGATCTGGGTGCTCCCTTCCCATCAGGGCTCAGGTGTGAACAACCAGTGGGGATGCAGCATCCCCCAGGGTGGGACCCCTCACCACATCCCCCTAGGACGGGACCCCTCCCCCCGCTGGGACCGGGACCCCCCCGACTCTGTGGCCACCCTGACACTCACTTCAGTGCGATGGAGTACTTGCCGCTGCCGGTCTCGCTGGTGCGCACCAGGTACCCCGCCTCCCGGCATGTCTGCAGCCGGCTCTCCGCCTCAGCCCGTGTGATGGCCCCGTGGTACCAGCTGTGGGGGGACACCGAGGAAGGGATGTTGAGCCAAGGCAAAGCCCTGGGCACCCTGCCCCCCCTGCCCACCGTTTCTCACACATGGCTTGGCCTTGCAACTCACGGCTGTTTTTCCAGTGCCAGGGCAGGGTCCACCCGCTCCCCCTCACTGTGCTCGGCCCCCGCCGGCTTCAGCATCTTGGGGGTCCAGCTCTTCTGGCGTAGGTGCTGCCGTAGCGTCTCCTCTTTGGGACGTTCCGAGCCCTCAAACTGGACTGGGAAGGATAAGATATGAGCCTCCAAAAGCCCTTCTAGGCCACTTCTACTTCTAATCCCCACCCTTAGCTCTGTCCCTATCCCCTTGGCACCTTCCCCAGCCCCAGTTCCATCCCCTTCTCCATCCTGTTCCCATCTGGTCCAACCTCATGAAAAGGGACATTTTCAGCTACATCTGGTTACTCAGAGCCCCATCCAACTTGACCTTGCAGACATCTACCACCTCTCTGGGCAACCTGTGCCAGTGCCTCGCCACCCTCCAGCACAAAAACCTTCTTATATCTAATTTAAATTTCCCCTTATAGTTTAAAACCATCCCCTCTTGTCCTGCTAAAAAGTCTGTCCCCATCCCTGTCCCTGTTGTCATCCCCATTCCCATCCCATGCCTGTCCCCTACCTGACAATGCTTTGACAATCTGCTCCTTCTTCCACTCCCAGGGCTGCTCGTACTCTCCTGCTGGGCGCTCGTCGTTCTCGGGCAGGCGCCCGTCACTGGCCCTCACCCTGCGCTCCAGGGTCCCCCCAGCCATCCCCTCCCCAGGCTCATAGGGGGTGTCGTAGAGCTGTGACCCCTTCCCTGCCACCTCCTTGCCCCCCAGCCACTTGGCCGGCTCCAGTTTAGGACCCCCCTCCCCCGGCTCGCCAGGACCGTCCAGTAGCAGGATAGTTTTGACCAGGGGGTCCTTGGAGCCCCGACGACGGATTTCTGTGGGGAAGAGGGATGGTGGGTCAGGATGTGTCCCCTTAGGCCCCCCCCCACTCCCAATACCAGCCCTTGGAGACGGATGTGCACAGGGGACCCCATACTGGGAACGCCCCATTGGGAACCAGCTTGGGAGGAGCAGGAGCAGGAAGGGGCCCATCCTCATGGCGCCTGGTCTGCTGTCGCGGCCCTGGCGCCACAGGCACAGCCCCATGGTGGTGGGGCCAGCTGGGTCCTGCAGGGGCAGGATGCTACACCCCAGGCTGGAGCCTAGCCACGCGGGAGGCCACCCCGGGGGGCTCGCCCCTCCTGACCCCCTGCTTCTCCCCACGGCACCAGTCTCCACGAAACAGCCTGGGCTGCCCCGCACGGAAAAAAACCATCAGCAGCAAATCTTTTATTTCCAGCTTCCGGCCCAGTCAGTTCCTGTTGTTGTGGCCAGCTGGACGGTCGCCACACCGGCCCTGAGGGGTCACCATCTGGGGGGCATGACCACGGAGGAGTCTCAGGGGGGCGGTACCCCCACCCTGGGATGACTGGGGTCACTGAGAGTTTTGCGCTGGCCATATGCACCCATCAGGCGGTGGCAGCAGGTCATGGCAGCGGTCAAGGGGCCGGCGGGCACAAGTCAGTGTCCGGCCTTGCTCCCACTCCTTATCTGGCCCCACACAGCCACAGGAAGCAGTGAGCAGCTTTCCTGTTCCTGAAGCCTCCCGTGCCGGGTGGCTCCAAGGGCTGCTGTGCACTCCCGGCTGGGGAGTGGTGCCAGCTGCGGTGCCGTGGCATAGCTCAACATGGCACATACCTGTGATCATCTGCTGGGCATCGTAGGGCTCCATGTACCCGTCATTCTCCCCCAGGCGCTCAGCGTCCCGTTGCCCCTTGGTGCGCTTGGCGTCGTAGGGGTCAGCATAGTCCTCCAGGATGACGACCTGATGAGGGGACAGGCACTGCTGGCCTCAGGGCAGGGGACCCAGAAGGGGTGTCAGGGATGCCACTGGCACAGAGCTGGGAACAGGAGACTGGGGTCCCCAGGGGAGGATGGCGGCTCCTCTGGGGTAAATGGAGCCATGTCACAACCTCAGGAGGGTGCATCCAGTGGTACCTTTGGGTGGGGGCAGTGTCCATCCCTATGCACCTCAGCGGTGGGGAGGAGCCTGGGGGGAACTCTGGGACCCTTTTGTGTGACAGCAACGCCCCCTCCCCCCGCCCCCCATCTAGCTCCCTGTCCCCCAAAGGCTGTGCAGGGGTGAAAGTCTAGCTTCCCAGAAAAGCTTTACATCAGCCTTTGTTCAACCAGCAGCCGAGTGCTGGGGTCAGGGCAGGATGGGACACATGGGACGTGGCAAGGGGGCCCGGCGACCCCTCTCACCCTTGCCCGGCTGATGAAGGGTAGTTGGGATGAAGGCAGCTTTGAAGGGATTTGAAAGCAGTGGAGCCGAGTGGGATGAAAGGCCGGAGTCAGCGGGCTAATGAGTCAGAAGCCCAAAGCGGTTAAAGCTGCCACTGCTGCAGGCTCCCCACAGTGCGTCTCCCCCTCCCCCACCTCGGTCCCTTCCCTACCGTCTCTGTCTTGGGGGTCTTTCCCTTGTCCTGCTCGGGGGCAGGCAGGCCAGCGGGCAGGGGGCCAGGGTATCCCTTCCCATTCTTCTCGGGAGCCTCCACCTTGATGAGGCGGTTGATGTAGGTGCCGCAGGTTTTGGGGGGTCCCTCCGGCGTGCCTCCCTCCGCTCGAGAATTCTTCCGCATCTTCCCAGTGGCAGCCTGGAGCAGACCCTGCAGGTTGTCCCGTGACAGCCGGCTGCCCCCTTCCTTGCCACCCCCTGCCGCCCGGCAGCCCCCAAGCTCAGCAGTTGAATTTTTGCGGCTCTTCCCGAGGCTCCCGCTGCCCGGCCGAGCCCTCTCCGAAACCGTCTTCAGGTTGGATGGGAACTCCTTGAACCACTTGGCCGCCATGGGACCCGGGCGCTGCAGGGTGCCGAAGCCCCCTCGGGGCTCGTCGACACCCCACGGCCACCCCGCCGGCTCAGGGCCGGCTCAGCCGGGGGGCACTGGGCAGCCCGGTTGCCCCCAGCCCCGGAGACGGGATCCTCTGAGGCCGGGGGCCAGCCCGGGACGGGGGATGAGGGCCGGGGGGCCGGGGCCTTCGTAGGGGGCTCCAGGCGTCCTTCGCCCCCGCGGGGACAACCGGTGGGTCCCCAGGGGTGCCGGCTCCCGTGGCCCGGGGAAGGGACCTCGTCCCCTCGGGGGTTCCTCGCCCCTCGGAAGGGCTCCGGCAGGGGCCGGGCTCTCTGATCCAGCAATGGGTCGAGTAGGGGGGTCTCGCCGGGCGTCGAGGGGGTCCGGCCTGGGCAGTCCTTGTGTGGTTCTGGGAGTCCCCTGCCGCCGGGGACGGGACCGGGAGGGGTCTCTCCGTGCTCCGAAGGGTCCGGGCAGCCGGGGGATCCAGTCGCTGCTCCTCGACGAGGCCCGTCTCCGAGGGCGACGGGGCTTCGGCGAGGGGTCAGGCCGGCCCGGGGGGCCCCATGCGGCGGCGGCGGGACGGGTCGAGCCGGGCCGGGGCCGGAGGGGCCGGAGGGGGTGGTGGGGCCGGCGCTCCCCGCCCAGATCCGGAGGGGGCGGCCCCGGGGAACAGCGAGGGACCGGCCTGGCAGGCGGTCGCGGCCCCGGCGGACAGGAGGAGCCCAGGGAAGGCAGGGCAGCTTCGGTGGGGGGCCCGTCCCAAAGGGGCTGGGAGACCTCGGGACCCTGCCCGGCTGATGGCACAGGAACTGCACATGGAACCGCACATGGAACCCACTGACGGACACTGTGTGCGGACCCCCGCACAGAGATCCCACGGACAGCACAGATTTCTGTGCGCGGGCCCCCTGCACAGCCCCTGGGCATGGACCCCATGGGTGGAGCCTGCGCATGGACTCAGTGGACCTTATGGGTGGAATTTATGGACTTTACGGATGAGATCTGAACGTGGGCGCTATGAATTAAGCCTGGGCGTGGATCCTATGGACCCTATGGATGAAGACTGTGCACAGCCCCCTGTACAAGGACCCTGTGCACAGCCTCCCGTGCACAGCCTAACGGGTCACAAGCACAGCGCCAATGCACTCACTGCTGCCGCAGCCGCGGTTCACGCCACACCAGCCAAGATCTGTGCTGACACCTTGCCGGAAAAACCCAGCTGAGCCCAGCGGTTTGGCTTCCTGCCGGGCTGCACAGCGCTGGGGGGCACTTACCCGTGCCTTTGCAACAGCACGGAATGGGGAGGGGGTTTTGCAGGTAAAATTGCTCCCCAAGTCCCCAGGGTGGGAGTCTGGGATCAGGACACAGGCTCCTCTTCCTTGCAGGAGCCAGAGAACATCCCCACAGACCAGCTGCCTCCTCTCTGCCTTCTTCCCCCCTCCCGGGGGAGGCTTCTCTGTGAGGGATCACTGGGAGAACTGACCCCAACCACCAACGTGCTGCCCAAATCCAGGTGCAGGGAGGTGCTTGGTGCTGGCACTGCATAGGAAGTGATGGCAGTTTCCTTGCTGGCGCTGCTGGGTAGGATGTGCCTCGCAGGGATGGGCTGGCACCCAAACTGCCAGTGGGATCTCAGCAGGCTCTAGTTTTACCTTCTCGAGCTCAAGGAAAACTCTGCTTCCCTTGGGTGCCAGCTCCTTTTCTTTCCTTGGCAGATTTAAAGTTTCCCTCAATCATTTACAGGGCCTCAACAGGACAGATGCACAGGCAGCACCCTCTCAGTGGTTTGGTGCTGCAGCAGCGCAACCAGTGATATGCCATCCATGCGCCTCCTCCGGGAAGTCTCCCCTGCGCCCTTATCCTCTACCAGCTCCTGCAGGGAAAGGCTTTGGGACTGCCTTTGGCAGTGGTGACAGATGCCACCACCATGCACCTGCTTCCCTGAGAAGACAAAACAAGCGCTGAGCCAGCACAGGGGTGACGAGTGCCAAACCCAGCTTGGAGTGGGACAGGCAGGTGCAAACAAACAGGACTGGTAGGTGCCTGCCAGACGCCAGCTCAGGCTGCTCCTGCTGTGCTTCCAGCCCCAATGCCTACCAGGTCAGCATTCCACTGACAGAGAGGGTCCTGCAGGGCCTTCTTCAGTTCTGCTCATCCCAGCCCAGAAAGCCGCCAGGATTTGAGAGCATGCGCCCACGAGGTCTCCTAGCCAACTCAGCATACCCAATCCCAACCCAACCCTAGGCTCGGCAGAGTAGTCCACACCTCGCCAAAGAGAAACCCCCACAAATGTTTTACACCATCATTAAATCAGCTTAACACCCCACCCAGCAGGTTCCCGAGCTAAAGAGAAGAGCAGAGCTCCCCCCAGCCTCTGGTCCGGGGTGGAGAAGGAAACAGGGCAGAGCTGCTCAGCATCACAAACTCTTGGGTCCTTCAGCAAAGCATTTAAAAATAGTCCCCAGCTGATGCCAGAGCCATTACTAATCCCCCTCCTACAGCATCTTTTTTATTTCCAAGGCTTCGAGCAGGACAGGGGACCAGCTGCTGAAGTAGATAATGGAGTTCTGAGGCCCTTTGATTTTCTAATAATTTTTATTCGAACACAGTGAATTAATACCCATGGTCCCAGCTTTGACACTAGTGCGTCAGCTCTGCCCTCCAACCGAGGACACAGCCCAAGTTAGAGGAGCTCTGACACCCAAATTTCCTTCCAGCAGACTTAAGACAGAGCTGGGGGGATTCGAGGCAACAGGCCACAAATGCAGCAACACCATCCATGGAGGGCTGGAGCACCAAGGTGAGCAGGAACAAGAGCTTGAGGAGGGAAAGTAAAACAAACCACCATAGAATGAGGTGCTCGCTGCCAGAGCAGGTCCTGGTCAGGAGCAGTGGTGGCCAGAGCAGTGCCCACACTCCCCTCCCCGCAGCAGTTTTTGCATCCACAGCACAGCAGGGACTGGGGCGAGGGGTTCAGACCCCACCCACAGCTAGTGGGGAGAAAGAGGACAAAGGGCTATAGCTCTGGGCTGGGCACAGTTGGGCCTCTGCTCATCTCACTGCTGGGCAAGAGGAGAAAGAAAAGCTGGGGTGGGAGCCGGCAGTCCTGGGCTGCACCCATAACCCCGTCCTCCACTGCATGGCAAAGGACAGCCTCAGATCTCCCCCTCTGTGCTTCGAGTTGCAAGTTCGCAGTTTATGAAGAGATGGGTTTGGCCAAGGGGAGACAGGCTTTTCTTCTTCCAAGGCAGTTGCTCCAGCCGTTCCTGCAGGGCTTGAGCCCACCGTGGCTCCATCCATCTCCCCACCCTGGCACCAGGGCTGCAGCAGAGTTCTTAGGGCACAACCCACCCAGCAGCAGCTTGCAAAGAATGAGTTAGACCAGCATTCTCAAATTAACAAACTGTAATTTTTCTCCAAAGATACATTTTCCATACACATCCATCATACACTGTAACAAAAAAAAGCAGTGTACATGAAATAAGAAAATAAATTAAATCCATAGCATAGGTAAGGAGGACGCTCTAGACTGGAGTAGAGTCAAAAGTTTCCAGCGATACAAGAGGCTCGAGTTTGTTTTAACAAGAATGCCTGCTAGCATGGGCCCAGCAAGTGTTCTGGGGCAGTCCAACTCCTTAAACAGTTTTATTTAGAGTTTTGAACAGCCAGTATTGTCCCGCAACAGGCAGAGCTATTACATCCTGGGAGAAAGCCAAGAGGCATCAGTAAGATCCAAGTAGAGCATCCAGAAGATAATCAGATTGGTCCTGCAGCATCGGCACTAGCCATCCTCCTTGGGTGGTGTGTACCAGCCTGGAATGAGGAGAGAGATCCGTGAGGGAGGAAGCTGCATGGGCAATGGGAATCTGTGCCTGGAAAAGCTGCTTTCCCACTTCCAAAAGGCCACGTCTCCCCGATTAGCAGAAAGCTTTCCCTCTGGGTTACTTCCTGACACCATGGACAATCACAGAATTGTTTAGGTTGGAAAAGACCTCTCAGATCAAGTCCAAGCATTCAGTGAGGTGCTGCCTCTAGTTACAGCCGCAGGAGCCCAGCCCTGGGCATCAGGGAGGGCAGCAGCATGCTGCACCCACACCTTGCATTCCAACAGGTGCCCCTGCCTCCAGGTCACCTCTGCACTTGGAGTAGGATAAAACTCAAGCAGCTCGTCTGGGGAGTCCAAATGAGCAAGGGGAAACACAGGTCCCCTCCCTCAGCCCTTACCATTCTTCTCATGGATCTGAACCAGGGACTTGTACGACTGCTGTGCTCTTGTCAGGCTGTACTGGTTCTGCAGTAGAAGGCAGAGAGATGATCAGTCCAGCAGGAACCTCGGGCGAGCCATCCCATAGCCAGAGCTGGCTATGCCTCCATCTGCTTCTCCCCTATCACCCACCGTTCTCTTGTACCAGCCAGGTCTTACTTACCTTGTTGGCTCCGAATTGTACTCGTGCTTTCCCTTTCACCAGCGTCGCGCTGATCTGCATGATCACCGACTCGATGGAGTAGGCGCTGCTCCAGCCCTGGGAGAGCAACATGCAGTGAGGCCAGACCCACCTCAGGGGCTGTGCCCCTCAATGCAACCAAACAGCCTCCCCCAGCTGTGCCAGGCAAGGGTATAGTAGGATCCGGCAGGAATGCGGAGCGTGGCAGGCAGAGCAGCTCCCCCAGCCTCTGCAGGGACCAGCACTCACCTGTTTGGTGAGCAGCTCCATGCAGATGGCACCGCCACCCAGAACATACCTGGGGAAGGAATCAGACAAAATTACTGCAGAAACGGATGCAGCCACACCCACCCACTGCTCCAGAGGTGAAACATCTCTGATCAGATCTCAGATGGAAGAAATACACTAAAAAAAAATCCACCATCTGAGTCTCTGCTTCCCTACGGCAAACCCATGTCAGGGAGGTCATGATGCTGGACAAAGCCAGTGAAAACTGTTGCAGGAAGCAGCTCTGCAGAGCAGAGAGAGGCAAATGGTTACTCACCCCCCAGACAGCACTGGGGACACAACCCTTACGAACGGTGGATCAAAAGGAAAGTTATCCTGGAACGAGAGGAGGGAAGCAAAGCCGTTGAGAAAGGTGTTCTTTGAAGCCTCACCCAGGCAGGTGCCTCTTGAGGAGGGGGAACCTTACTTTAAAGGAGAAGTTGAGGAGGATGAAATCTGTTCCTTCTTTCTCTTTGAGGATCTGGAGATCGTTGTGCAAAGCGCTGTCCTCGTCAACCCTGCGGTAGGAACACCCCAGAGAGTCAGTCAGGGCCAGACACCTCAGGTCAGCCGTGTTGTCAGCTCACCCCAGAGCCGCCGTACCTGCACTGCCAGGCAGCCTTGCGGGCCCCAGGCCCTCACCGAGGGCAGTGCCAGCACGGGTTGCTGGCATTCTGCTCCTGCTTTGCAGAGAAGACCATCACACCCCTTTTGCATGCTGCCAGCTTAAAAATAAAGACTGCCTGGCCCAAGGAAAAGGCAGCACTGGTGTCTGGAGGGTGTGAAAGCTTGGGGTTTGTCTGATGCACCTCTTTCCGGACTCTAGGAACAGCAGAGACTTGCAAGCCCTCACATTATCTCATCTTTCCCTGGAGGTATCAGCCCCCTTCTGACACGGAGACAGCAAGCCAGTTGCCTGAGAGAGGCTAACCCAAGAACTGCTGGGTGCTGCCCTGTCCTGCTCACGTCCCCTCTGCTCACAGGGACCTTCTGATCCCACCACCAAGACCCACCATAACTGCACAATCCCAAGCTGGGCCACCTACTTCAGGAGTTTGACGTTCCAATCGTACAGGCTGTCATTCACTAGTTCAACTGCATAGTATCCTGCAAAAAGAACAGAGGTGGGTCACTGCAGGGGAAAACAGAGAGGGGGTCGAGGGGTTACCCAGATTTCAAATCCCCTGGACCCTGCAGCACTACCTCACTTGGGCAGTGCCTCCATGAAAAGCAGCACTTATCCAGGACAGTCCTGAGGGCAGCAGTTTCTTTCCCTGAGTCCCTGCGCTCAGAAAAGGGACTGGAGCACCATCCCACTCAAAGCCAGATAATCCTCCAACCCACAGCATGCTCCTCACTTCCACCCAGCAATGGCAGAGAACAGAGAGGGCAACAGAGAGGTTTTGCTCACTCACTCTTGACAAAGCCACAGCCACCAAAGGCCAGAGACCCTCCCCCCAGCTGAGCAGAACAGCTCCCAGGTCCGTTAGGTGCCCCCAGAACAAGGAGGAACTCTCCTCCCTGGAGGTCCCCACAGCACTCACCGCCCTTGAAACTTGGTGATCGGTAAATATCCCTGAGCTCCTTCATTAGCCGGTCGGTGGCCTGCACAGACCCAGACACTGCACCCTGCGAGGAAGGGGAGGGGGGAAGTTGCACTGTTATGCTGCACCCACCATGGCCATTGCTCTACGAGGTCAACACCTGAGCTACAACCCTGTCCAGCCTCTGTAGCAGACCAGTCTGCCCCTCACTTCTCAGTCCATCCCTTGCTCCAAATACGCCACCCCAGGCAGCACAGCTGCAGCAGAAATGCCTTCGTGTGCTCTCTACTGTCTAAAAATCTCAGCCCAGAGGTACAAAAGCAAAATCCAAGAGCTGCCTCTAGAGCCTCAGGTGAGGTGCAGCTCCTGGAGGCAGAGGGGATGCCCAAATCTCACCACAGGAGGGCCACCCCACATAGCACCAACGACTTGGGGGCACCCTCTGGGAGCTGCAGAGACAGATCACAGACTTCTCTGCTTCAGCCCCACCAGTTCTTGAGAGCCACTGTTGTACCTTTGGCTGGGGATGGCCCCTGATTTAGGGCTGAAGGGTTGGCAGGTGCCTCAGTCGCTCTTGCCCTTGGGTCCCTCTGCTCCCCCAACCCGCCTGCCTGCCAGGCGACACGTACATTTAAGTAATCTTGCCTCTGGTTCTTTTTTATTTTCTCTAAAATGGCCAGGTTTTCCTTCCCAATGCCTTCATCCTCCGTCTTCCTCCCATCTGCCGGCTCCTCCTCTTTCATCTCATAGTGGTCCAAGTCCTCAGTGTCCTGGGAAGGGAAGAGGAGACCTCAAAGAGATGCGCCTTGGCTCCTCCCTGCTCTGAGTACGGAGCTGCCCTGACCCAGCAAGGATTCCTAGTGCAACTCTTTCACCCCGGGAAGCCCCCAGTCCTCACCTGAGGCACAAAAAGAATGGAACACACAAGGCCTGGACACTGCACTAGGCTCATGCAAGCTCAATAAGAGCTGTTCTTCCCTCAACAAGAGGGGACATTTCAGTGTGTCTGAGGGCTCTTTGTAGATCAGCTCAGCACACCCCCAATGTGGTACCTTACCCTGGCAGAGCCTCTGCCCCTTACACCTTCCCACACCACCACTCATCAATGGCAGAACCTGATGTGAATAACCAGTAAAAACCAGTTGCAGCCATTTAGGCCCACTGCAGAGATCTCTACCCATGTACACAGCGTTCAGCTGCCTGGAAATGACTGTGGGAATAATGCACAGCTTCAGCACTGGCACTAATCCTCAGAACAAGTGTTTATTCTGGCCTCTCCAGGCTGCCCATAGCTATTCTAGTTGAGCAGCATTTTTGGAAGGGCTTTGACATTTTTAGACTGTCACACAGGAGAACAGATCCTCCTAGAAAATCCTTCGAGTGGATTAACCTGCATAATGAATCTCTGTGCCAGGGAGCAGCTCTGCTGCTCCACACAGCCCAACAAATCCCACCGCTCAGCACAAAACCTTTGCTCTACATGAGAGTGTTTCCCCTCCACAATGACACCTGGCATTAGCAGAAGGCACGAGGGGGAATGCTCAGCTCCTGGGGATGTATTTTCCAGCCCACAGGAGCATGAGGCCTCACACAGCACTGATTTACCACAAAGCAGTAGATCTGTAGACCCCTGAGCTTATGCTGGTGCCAGTTTAACCCTTCTCCTGTTCCCCTGGCAAAGCCTAGCCCGGATTTAGCAATCAATTAACTTTGCTAAACCCCTCCCAAACTGCTGGGTGCTGCTGCTCAGTGACCTGCCCCCAGGCTCCACAGCACTGCTGACTCAGTGCCCGTGCTGCTCACACCCCAGAGGAGTGCTGCTCACACCCCAGAGGAGCGTGTGAGGCATCGCTAAATGTCACCATGGAGATTCAAGATTATTCCACCCACTTCTAGAGCTCTCTAAACTGCAAACCAAACAACCAGAGCCTGTGGGTTCTGCAGCACGATGCCCCCAGCCTGCAGTGAAGGGTGGCTGCCTCTGCTGCTCCCAGCAATCAGCTCACTGGCTCACTCAGCCCCCTGTGGGAGTCCCATTTGCACGGTGACTCCCCTGCCAGCAACAGCAACCTGGAAATCCCATCTCTCCTGAGGGAATTTCAGACTCTGGAGAACAGCAAATATTGTCCAAGCAGCTCTGCTCACAGTTCACCCACATGCCTCTGGAGGATACGGCTGTGCCACTTGGCCTCTGCACTCCCGTGGGGTTTGTGAATAGGTGGCTCCCAGATATGGCTCAGCATCAAAACGTTGAGAACTATCCAGCCTCTAAATCAAAATTCCCTGCCTGCACTCCAGGAGCTCCTCCCAGGCACTGGCCCTGTGCCCTCACACCTCTCAGCACCTCCCTGTGCTCAGCTCTCCGGCGTATCTCCTCCTACAGCAAGAGGGCACTTACCTCTGGCATCTCCTCATCTTCCTCTTCAGAGGACACCTCTTCCTGTGTGCTCTGTGAGGACAGGACAGAGATGGCACGGTCAGCATCCTGGGGCAATACCCCAGGTGCTTCCAAGGTGAGGTCAAACAGGGGTGTACAGGCAGAACCAAATTAAAAGCAAAGCGGAACCAAGAGCCTTTACAGGAAACAGCCCTAAGGGTCAGTGGAGCTGGCTGGCATCACCCAGGACAGAAATCCAACCCCTCACTCGTGTTCCTCCTCTGGTAACCCCCAGAAGCATCCAATGCATACTCCAGGGACCTGGTTTGCTGAGCTTTGGGAGCCTCCTCCCGAGCCAACTCACTTGTTCTGCCGGCAGAGGCTGGTCCAGCATTTCAACATCTGGGTGTTGGGGGAGGTTATAAAGTTTGCAGAGGTCAGAGATTATTCTCTTCAGGTGCTGCAGCAGCTGTTGGGAGAGCAGAGAGGGTCATGGAGGTGCAGGGCCCCCCCCACCAAACTGAGCCCCAGCGTTGCAGTGAATGAGGGAAGGCCCCGGGGCTGCTCCTTCCTGCTCGGAGCAGCAAAACCCCACCCCAGCACCAAAAAAAGCCAGAGCTGCTCATCTCAAATTTCTGGAGAGCAGTCACACCCCCATCTCGGGTGGCAGAGGACACACAAGCAGGGATTTACCCCCCACGAGCAGCCAGCCCCCCCTTCCCCTTCCCAAGGCAGCGGCGTCTCACCAGCGTGTTTCCTTTCCTGACTTCCACCAGCCTCTCCAGGATAGCTGCCAGGTTGGGATCGTCCGACTCCACAGACCAGATCGGGGGCACAGCTGGATAAGACTCCTGGGAGGAGGAGAAGGAGTGTTGGTGGCAGGGAGGCCATGGCAGAGACAAAGCTGGGCTGGGTGGGGGCTGCAGCCCCACAAACCAGAGACCAGGCCACAGGTGATATCCCCCCTCTAGGATAATCCCGGAGGCTGAGGGCAGAGCATACCCTGGGGCTGAGGGCAGAGCAAAGCCCTCCTCTGACCGTGCTCGGCTAGTTCTGTTCCCATCCCCCAGCCCGAGGTGGCAGCGTTTTGGACCCCCAGTGGTCGCGGGGCCATCGATACTTGAGACAGGACACCGAGAGCATCCCGGGCTGCCCAGGGGCCCCTCCTCTCGCAGCTCTACCCCAGCGGCTGCGGGAGAAGAGCCCGGCAGCACCTTTAACACGGAACAGAGCCTCCGGCAGCTCTCCCGATCCGCCCCTCTGGAAAATCTCGGACACAGACTCTGCGCCGGGTGCTTCCCAGGCTCTGCTGCTCCTCACACGGAGCCCCCAAACAGCTGTAACCTGTGACACAGGAGGGGATCCGCAACCCAGAATCCCTAAAAGCCCAGTGAGGAGGAGTCAGAGCGGGCGGGAGGAGCCGCGGGTGCCCCTTCTCCAGGCGGGTCAGGGCCCCCCTGGGGGACCCCCAAAACAAAACCATGGGAGGCAGAGAGAACGAGGGCACAGCCCCCGCGGCGGAGGGGGAGCCGCCCGGGCCGGGGCAGCCCCCGCGGTAACCTCGCAGTCCCCGGGCCCTTCGTCCCCCCGGGGCCTCACCGTGATGTTGCAGTGGATACGGACCGGCCCCGGCGGCGGCCCCCGGGAGGCGGAGGCGCCGGCGCGGGCTCCGGCCCCTGGCACGAACTCGCAGCTGATCTCGTCCGGGCAGGCGCTGCCGATGCGGAACCGCTCGTGGCCGCGGTGGAAGATGGACTCGAGCAGCCGCAACTCCCGCCTCAGGAGCCGCCCGGCGGGGGCCGCCGCCACCTCGGCGCCGCTCCGCCCGGGACCCCCCCGCCGCCGCCTGCGCCCCCGCCGCCTCCTCCGGCCCCGCCCGCTGCATCTTCCCATGGAGGGACCCGCTCCAGCCGCCGCCGCCGCCGCAGCCCCGGAGCCGGCCCAAGATGGCGGCGGGACGGCCCCGCTCCCGGAAGTGCCGCTGCCGGAACGGGAGGGGCCGAGCCCGCCGGAAGCGCCGTACGACGGGAACGGAAGTGACGGACGGGGAGCACCCGGGGAGCGGGGAAAGGGGGCGGGGTCAGTGGGGAGCCCCACCTCCACCCGGGAGGGGTCACGTGGGGGAACCGGGGGTCACCGGGCTGAGCCCAGGGGACACCGGGGGGGGCCGGAGAGGAGTTGGGGGGACCGGGGCACAGTGGGGACCGGGGGGGCCAGGAGGGACCAGGGGGACCGAGGGGACCAGGACATAGGGGGGGACCGGGAGAGACCGGGGCGCACCGGGGGGAACCGAGACGACCAGGGCGCACCGGGGCATAGGGAGGTAGCAGGCACAGGGGGTCTCTGAAGCCCGGAGGAGTCCTGGTGCCTGGGCCCCCCCTCCCGCTGCACGGTGGGTCCCAGGAGGACTCCGGTCTCAGGATCCGCCCGCAGGTTCTTCCCCCGCCCTCGGTTCCCCGCCCGCTGCAGGGACCCCGCTGGAGCAGCCCGGACCCCCCGCCGCGTCCCGGGGGCGGAGGGGGGGCGGCCCCGGGGCCGGTGACGGCGGCGGTGACGGCGGCGGAGCGGGGAGCGCGGGGCGGCCCCGGCGCAGCGCCCGGCACCGCCTCCCGCCCGGGGCCGCCCCGCCCGGGCCGCCGCCGGCTCCAGCACCGCGGACAGCGCCCGGTCAGCACCGCGGACAGCGCCAGGCACTGGCGGCGGCATCGGGGCCGCCCCCATGGCGCTGCTCCGCGTCCTCTGCCTGCTCGCCGCGCTCAGACGTGAGTGCCGGGGGTCGGGGGGGTGGGCACCGGCACAGGACCGGGCCGGGCCCGGAGGCTGCGCTTGTTGCACGGGACCGCTCAGCACAGACCCGGTACAGACCCGGTACCGGCCTCGGTGCCGCTGGCGCTCTCCGACCCCCTCGGGGCTCTGCGGGGCCTCGCCGGGGGTGGGCAGGGACGGGCAGGGACGGGGGAGGGGGTGTCATGGACGGGCAGGGACAGGAGGGACAGGCAAGGGAGGCCAGAGGGGAGCCCCCAGCCCTGCCCAGATCCCCCTCCAAGCTGCTCGTCCCCAGGCACTGCCGTCCCTTGGGCCCCTCCTCCGTCCCTCCCTGTCCCTCCCCACTCCTTGTCCGGCGATGACACCCACGCCCTCTCACCCCACCACCCCGAGCCCCGGGCCGGGCATAGGCTCTGTCCCCGGCCCCTGTGCCGGGCGCTCATTCTGTGCCCCACCCAGGGAGCTTGGGCACGGACACGGAGGAGCGGCTGGTGGAATATCTGCTGGACCCCGCGCGGTACAACAAATTGATCCGGCCAGCAACCAACGGCTCCGAGCTGGTGACCGTGCAGCTCATGGTGTCGCTGGCGCAGCTCATCAGCGTGGTGAGTTGACCAGGGCTCTGCTTCCCCACCTGCTGGGGAAGAGAGGGGGTCCTGAACCCCCCCAGCACCCTAAGTGACTGCCCCCCCCTCTCTCTGCAGCACGAGCGGGAGCAGATCATGACCACGAACGTCTGGCTGACCCAGGTGGGCAACCTGGACTTTGCTGTGGCCCTGGGATCCCCCCCCCGCATCCTGTCCTGGGCCCCCCTGCACTGGGACACCCAGTGTCTACCCTGACCCAAGACTTCCTATCCCCCTGCCCAGCCCTGTCACGGGGACCCCCAGTATACCCTGTGTGGGACCTAATGCTCACCCTGTCCCGCCCCAGCCCCCCATACCTCCTGTGTTGGGCCCTCATGTCCCCTCTGCCCTGTCCCCCCCTCCACTCTGTGGCCGGGCTGGGCTGATGGCCCCTGTCCCCAGGAGTGGGAGGACTATCGCCTCACCTGGAAGCCAGAGGACTTTGACAACATGAAGAAGGTCCGCCTGCCCTCCAAGCACATCTGGCTGCCTGATGTGGTGCTCTACAACAAGTAGGTGGTTTTTGGGGGAGGCTTGCATGCCCTGACCCCACGCAGGGCCAGGGGCTATGTCAGGCTGGACACCCCCAGGACTGACAGCACATCTCTCTGCCCCAGTGCCGATGGGATGTATGAGGTGTCCTTCTACTCGAATGCTGTGATCTCCTACGATGGCAGCATCTTCTGGTTGCCACCCGCCATCTACAAGAGCGCCTGCAAGATCGAGGTGAAGCATTTCCCCTTCGACCAGCAGAACTGCACCATGAAGTTCCGCTCCTGGACCTACGACCGTACTGAGATCGACCTGGTACTGAAGAGCGAGGTGGCCAGCCTGGATGACTTCACGCCCAGTGGCGAGTGGGACATTGTGGCGCTGCCAGGGCGGCGCAACGAGAACCCTGAAGACTCCACCTACGTGGATATCACCTACGATTTCATCATCCGTCGCAAGCCGCTCTTCTACACGATCAACCTCATTATCCCCTGTATCCTCATCACCTCCCTGGCCATCCTTGTCTTTTACCTCCCGTCCGACTGCGGGGAGAAGATGACGCTCTGCATCTCCGTCCTGCTTGCCCTCACTGTCTTCCTCCT
The DNA here is from genome assembly GCF_009829145.1 of Chiroxiphia lanceolata. Classification (NCBI taxonomy): domain Eukaryota; kingdom Metazoa; phylum Chordata; class Aves; order Passeriformes; family Pipridae; genus Chiroxiphia; species Chiroxiphia lanceolata. Next base: position 2,558,400 of record NC_045665.1, read on the forward strand.
GCTCATCTCCAAGATCGTGCCACCCACCTCGCTGGATGTGCCGCTGGTGGGCAAGTACCTCATGTTCACCATGGTGCTGGTGACCTTCTCCATTGTCACCAGTGTCTGCGTCCTCAACGTGCACCACCGCTCACCCACCACGCACACCATGCCACCCTGGGTCCGCACCCTCTTCCTCCACAAGCTCCCGGTGCTGCTCTTCATGAAGCAGCCGCGGCAGAACTGTGCCCGCCAGCGCCTGCGCCAGCGCCGACACACCCAGGAGCGCGCAGCCGCCACCACCCTCTTCCTCCGTGCTGGCACCCGCACCTGCGCCTGCTACGCCAACCCTGGCGCTGCCAAGGCTGAGGGGCTCAACGGCTACCGGGAGCGGCAGGGGCAGGCACCGGCCCCCACACCCAGCTGCAGCTGTGGGCTGGAGGAGGCGGTGGATGGCGTGCGCTTCATTGCTGACCACATGCGCAGCGAGGACGATGACCAGAGCGTAAGTCGGGGGATGCACCTGGAGATGGGCAGGGCTCAGGGTAGGTGGGCAGAGTGATGGGGTGCAGACAGAGCTGTGGGGTGCAGGCAGGGCCGTGGGGTGGAGAATGTGTGCTGGCTCGTGGCTGCTCCATGGGAAGGGATGTGCACAAGCACTAAGAGGGTCCATGCCTAGATGTATCACAGCCTCTGCCTGGGTAGAGGGTCCTACGCTGGTCTCCGACCCACCACTGCAGCCCCAGATTGAAGCAGCTGCTCTAAAGAGCCTGGAGGGTGCCAGGAGGCCTGGCTCTGTATGGTACTGTGCGGTTGCAGATCTTGGCAGAGTCCCCGTCCCGACTCTGCTCACTGGGGAGATGAGATTCCTGGGCTCAGCAGTGCTGGTGGCAGCGGGGGGAACAAGCCCCGTGGGGCCCAGAGCAGGCTTGCAGGCAGCCCGGGCAGCTGCATTGCCGAGGGAGCAGAGTTGGGGCTCTGAGAGCTGCCAAACTCCCAGTCCAGGCAGTGACGGGTGATGCCCAAGGTCCAGCCTGATCTGGCCTTTCTCCCGGTCCTGCGCAGGTGAGTGAGGACTGGAAGTACGTGGCCATGGTCATCGACCGCCTCTTCTTGTGGATCTTCGTCTTCGTCTGTGTCTTTGGCACCATTGGCATGTTCCTCCAGCCCCTCTTCCAGAACTACGCCACCAACTCCCTGCTGCAGCTTGGCCAGGGCACCCCCACCTCCAAATAGCGCGGGGAACGGCCAGTCCCAGGGCCAGAGGGCCGGGTGCTGGGCTCAGGCAGCCCCTGCAAACCAATAAATACTCACAAAGGACAGGGTTGGTGCCATCTGGTGTCATTTCATACAGTTCTGTGCTCTGTGGGCCAGAGGGAGCAGGATGCACTCAGGGTCAGGGGGCCTCTGGCTGCCCATGACTGATGTAAGAGGACAGGGAGAAATTGGCTCTGGAAGAGGAAAATGCCAATTGCCAAGGGAGGGAGCTCCATGGGGACATGCCCAGTGCTTTCCTCTGCTCCGAGGAGCACCAGCCGCTCCCTGTACCTCACCCTGCCAGGCCATGCAGAGCCAGAGCCCCAGCGGGCAGCCCTTGGCCCCTGCCTGGCCCTGCCAACCCCTGTGCCATTCCTGGGACTCCCAGGAGCCTGGTAGAGCCTCACTGACAGGGAACACAGGCACGGGGAGGGGGATGGAGCTGCTCAGCCTTGGCTCCTCGAGGTGAGCACATGGACCAGGCAGGAGGAGGCTATTTTTAGGTCCTACCTGCAGGCAGGGCCAGGGCAGCGAGTGCCAGGGGCTGCTCCAGCTCTGACACTGTCCTCTGCTCCACTCCAGGCTCAATGCTCTGGAGCCAAGAGCAGATACAAGATGCAAGGAAAGGGAAAATACAATTAATCAACACAAGCTGGGAGCTGTTGGCAGCCGTGGGTCACTGGGCTGGCGGCTGTGGCTGGGCCGGCAGTGCTCCCTGCGCTCCCCTGACTGGCAGGAATTGGCCTCATCAGGGAAAACTGAAATGGAGTGTTTGCTATAAATACCACTAATCCCTGTGGCTGGGGGGAGCAGGGCTGGCAGGGCCTAGCAGCACACAGGGCTGGGGGAAGCTGCACGCTAGAAATTAATTTAAATCCCAGCACTTCACCCAGCCTGAGAAATCCCAGCTGTTCCAGCTGCTGGTCCTGGAGCTCCTGCTCTCAGGGTGCACCCCAGTACTTAAATGTATTAGGAGCTTTGCCCCTAAAACAGCCCGATACCAGGGGCTTGTCCCACTTCATCCCACCTTTGTGTTCCCTCTGCTCTTGGTCCAGTCTTGGGTCAGTGCAGCACAGGGGGGTCCTGCTGCACCCCAGTAGGGACTGGAGTCCTGGGAGGGTGTGGGGAGCACAACAGGAGCCCCAGTAGCCTCAGGTACAGCACCCTGGGCAGCCACAGACAGAAGAGCCTCCAGCTCTGTCTTTGTGCTGTTGCTGCCCTTCTCTGTGCCGAGGCAGTTCCACCCCTCACAGCTCTGTGTTTGAGGGCAGTTGCAGACAGGCTGGACCTATGACAGCCAGACTTCCAGCACTGACCCTGCTTGGCCCCAGCCTGGCTGCCTCTGGCTGTCCTGTGGAGATCTACAGCCAGAGTTGGGGCCTTGCTCCTAGACTCAGGGTTTCTCCTCCTCATTTTGGGCTGCACTTCCATGCCCACAGCTCTTTGGTCTCTGTCCTAGTTACTAGTGTCATCTCTCACCTCAGGCAAAGCTGGCACAGGCCATGCACAGGGAAAGGGGCTGCTCCAACAGCTTCTCACCTTCCACCAGCACATCTGGCATGTGGTTCAGCTCAGACACACAACAGGGCCCGCAGCCACCACTGGCCTCCTGAGACTAGAAAAGAGACACGCCATCCTAGAGGCAGCATTGGGGAAGGAGCTGGGAGAGCCCTGCCCCTGTATTTCCAGGCTGGCCCAAGCCCCCGGAGGGCTCAGCTCTGCCCAATGAGCCCCTCGCTTGAGGCAAGAGGCTCCACAGCTCTACCCAGCTTCCTTGATTGTTTAGCAAATGCTAACACACCTCTGTCCTTCTCCAAACCCCACCCCAGGCCCCTCTTCCCCTCAGCAGAAATCAACACACCCATGGCCAATACTACAGAAATTTGTTATTAATGGAGAATGTTATGCTAGTCCTGCTGCGCCTTGCAGAGGTCAGTCCTGTGTCCCAGCTTGGCCAGGCTGCCAGTCACCTTCCAACAGAGACAGAGAAAGCCAGCCAGGCAGCTTGTTTGGGTTTTTTTTTTCCCCTCAAAAGAGAAAATTTGCCTCAAAACCTGCCAGAGGGATCTGCAGTGTACGGTTCAAAGGTTTCAAGCTCACAGTCTGAGAATCCCTTTGGTTTCTTGTGCCTTCTTTTAAAAACAAAAAAAGGGGAGACAAAACTACAAAAGCTAAGGGGGACTGAGCCTGCCCTCACTTTAAAAAAAGGAGAATCATTTACATGCACATTTTAAAAAGGCAAGGTCTGAGGGTCAGGGAGGAGGCAGCCAGGCCTATGGGGAAACTGCTGCACGCTCCTGACTCCACTCCAAGAAGGTGGTGGTGGAAGAAGGACAAGTGCAGACTGTGTACATTCACCTCCCACCCCTTGCAGGGCGCTTCCCTATGTATCAAGGACAGAGAAATTCTCCTCCTCTTGGGGTTTGCGGATCCAGCTGCCATAGCCCAGCTCTTCCAGCGTGCTGAAGAAGCACTGCTTGGCTGCCTGGTACAGCGTAGCTGCCTCCTTGGCATCAGAGTACACAGAGAGCTTAAGCAGGTCTTCACGGTTGTTCTTGGCACACAGCTGCTGGAACAAGGAGAACATTTTCCTCTTGGACACACGAGACACTTCCAGCTTTGGGCTGAGAAGGAAGACACAGGCAGCAATGAGGGACATGACACTCAGAAGGAACACAGGGCTTGGGGAAAATCCCACGATGGGGGAACTCTGGGCTCAGCAGAGCTCTGTGGTAGGGCCCAGGCTGGGCAACTCTTGTTTTCCTTCAGGAGTGCTTGCTCATGTCCGTTTGAAATTCCTCCCTCCAGCCCTCCCCACGTGTAGGGTGCTGTAACAGCGCAGAGTGTACTCTCCACCTCAGAGTTGCCCCCCTTTCCTCAGCAAGAAAAGCAGTGTCAGGAAAGGCTCTTCTTACCCATCTACTTTCCCTTTGGTGCCATCCAAGACTTCAACTTCGCTTGCATCAGCAAGACACCAGTTCACCGATGACTCCTTGGTCTTGCCCGTCTGCCTGGCAGAGTCGTACACGCTGACTCGCCCAACCTGCGGGAGAGCCAGGAGGGTTCCTTAACCTGGTCCTCTTGCCCCTTCCATCCCTCAGCTCATCCTAAACTTCAGAGAGCGTTGAGGATGAGGTTCTTACTAAGCTGAAGGTTACAGGGGCAACTCTGGTCTCCTTTCTGCCAGACCAAGACATTGCTAGTAACCCCCAAACTGCGGGGTGACAAAGAGGGAAGGTTCTTGGGGTTGCCCTGTGCAGGGCCAGGAGTTGGACTCGATGAGGCATTGTGGGTCCCTCCCAACTCAGGATATCCCAAGACTGCTGCCTAGTGACCCCCTTGCAGAGCGCCTTGGGACTCCAGAACCCACAGGCAGAGGAACAGGGTGAAGAGGTGCCACAGCTGCAGTACCTCAGGATGGTTAATGTGATATGGAGCCTGGAGCTTTTCCTTTAGTATGTTCCCATCCCTCGCCACGCGGCAGCAGATGGCACGGGTCAAGTGACCCTGACTGTACAGGTAACCTGTGGAGATAGAGGTGAAGGTGGCACAGGTGATGGACCAGCCAAGCCCTGAGAGCCACAGCACTGCTCACAGGCTCCTGAAAGTCCATGGCACGTGGATCAGCACAGCTGTGTGTACCCTGGGTGTGTAAGACATAGGTTTACAGACTACATTTCTCTCTGAAGACATAAACATACAGTTTTTGTCTCACTCTCCTAGATCACATGTGCCTCCTAAAAATCCAGAACCCACTCCACCCACAGCATAAAATCCACAGACTCCCTTTTCACTTCCAAACAGCTCAGCCAAGAATGATGTTTCAGTCTGTTACTCCCACAGCTTCCACGAACAAACTCTGCCATCACACAGGGGAGGGAGGTGACTTGTCACTGCAGCCCAGTTGTACCACCCCGCCCCCGAAAGGTCAGAGGATCTCGCACCGAGCGTGACAGAGCTGAGATAAACTGGCTCCAGGAAGTGTGACAGCAGTGCCCCTTGCAAGCCAAGTATATTCCAGCGCAAGATTTTGTCACTGCAGGACATGGTTCGTAACCGCTCCCCGTGCTGGATCCCATCCCACGTGGGCACAATGTCACTTGACTCCACGGGAATGGTACCTTCCCCTGCACGAGAGAAAAGAAAGCTTTTCTGTACAGAGTCAGATATTCAGTAAATCAAATCCCATCAGAAACCGCACAAGAATCTTCTGGATACCCAGAGTGACCTCCGAGTCTGACACCAGGTTCGGGGAACAATCTGGCATTCAGTATTGAATACACATGAGTAATTTTCAGCATGGCTGAAGCAGAATAGAACAGCGCTTGAAAAAGAGGACAGAGACATTGGAGTTTTGCAGCAAACTTCAGAAGCAAATTTCACAAGTGTGGCAGTTCCAACGGGCAGAGCTGGGAAAGGGAAGGGACTCTGATAATGCTCTTCCATCCACCCACCTCCTTTGGTTCCTGAGTGCTTCAGATTCCACAAGAGCACACAGAGAAGGGCAAGGAAGCTCTGGAGCACCAGAAAGGCTCAGAGGAGAGGACTGGAGCCATCTCACCATGCAGGGAGTGATTGCACTCACCATTCTCCACCTTGGTCCGCAGCTTGCCTTGCTTGGGGTTCTCAAAGAGAGGCTGGTGCTGGGGCTGCCCCACCACGCTCGCCTGGTCGCTGCAGGATTTATCAAAGAGGGCTCCGTCTCCACACGGGGCTGTGCTAGAAAACAAACCCTCCTCCATTAGCACTGACTGTCAGGAAACAGCCAGGGCCAGGGGGGGTGACAGTGCTGCTGACACAGGTCACCCAACCCCTCCCCACAAACCTGACATAGAGGTGAAAGGTAACACTGCTCTTTATTCTGAGCCTCTTTCCTCCTGCTGGCTCAAAAATGCTCTCTTCTGCAGAGGAAGGATTAGACAGGTCATACTTCATCAGCTCACTGTAGAGAAACCTGAAAAGAACACCATCCTGTCAAAAAGCTGCTCTGGTCCTCAGACAAGGAGTGCTTCAATCAACAGGCAGGTTCCCACATCCCTCACTCCTGCTGCATGGGAGAGTGGAGACTAGGAGCTGTAGCCAAGGATGCTTGGGAGGCCAGCAAACAGTGCTTGATGCACAAAAAGGGCAAAAAGTCCAGCAGATTTTCTGCCATGAAGAGGACAAGTGGTAGAAAAGTAGTATCCTGTCCAGGGAGCAGGGGGAATCACTGGCAGGAGAGGAAGGAGCCTGGCTGGCTGCTGCTTGCATGCATCTGTTCCCAGTGTGAAGAAGACTTCAAGGTCTTCAACCAACACCTTTAATCAGCACCAAGTTTGTGTTAAGATTAAATGGCCCTGTGGGTAGCTGAACTCAAGTGGTATTACCACGACCCCATAAGGGTCTTTTACGGCTGCTTCTGGACAGGGAAAAACCTTGAGGTCTCCAACACAGTGTCAAGGACTAAAGAAAAACTGCAGCTTCCTAGAGAGTCCTTGAGCAGAGCCTGTGCAGGGACTGATTTTGCAAGGAGAGGTGGAGCATGTTGACAGGCTCTGCTATGCCAGAGCAGCCATCGCTGTCAAGATTAACAGCTGAGACAGACATTAAGTGAGACACAATCCTGATTCATCACTTCCCAGGGACCTGCCCTCAACACTTTCCCTTGCTGAGGAATGCAGAGCACAGCGGCAGCTCACGAAGGCTTGAAAGAAGCAGCTGGCTTTGCTGTTCAGAACTGAAGGGCAAACATTGAACAGGCAGTCCAGCTTCATCTCACTTCAGTTTTTAAAAACTAAGTGTCACAGTGAATGTTTATACAGAGAAGACAACTGTGCAGTTTAGTTGGGAAAACCCTTTACAGCCTCTGAAAAAGGACTGCTGACTTATCAAGGCAAACAGATGCAGTATGTTTTCCTGAATCCTTCTATACCCAGACCCAGAAAGGCCAGGAGAGGACCCAGCCTGCAGTGCTTGGCTGGTGGTGGGAGCTGTGCTGAGGCTGGAGAGCACCCTGCACGATGGTCCAGCAGCCTCAGCAGGAGGCTCTATTTTAATAACTTCGGATGCAGTCCTTGGGCTCCTGGCAATTCTCCTATTCAGTACTAATTTGGGCACCACTCAGGCATGGCCCCTTCTTATCAGAAATAACCTCCCTCTTTTCAACAACACATGGATAAACAGTGTCGGAGGATCACAGCACCTCTCAGTGCAGCAAGGAACTGTTTCAGCTTCACCCCTCCAGAATGGGTCAGCATCTCCTGGTAGGCCTCTCCATTTCCTCTGGATTTCCTCTTTTCTCACCTCACAAAGCCTCTTCGAGAAATGATTTCTGCATGACAATCATTTACTGTCTCCCCCTTCAAGCTCAGCTCTTCTCCTTTCACACAACGATTACCTGAAATAAATAAATAAATAACAGGGCAAGTGTCAAAGTCAAGACACAGCTTCAGAGACAGAGGGAGAGGTTCATCTTGCGTCAAGTCTTACTTCTCTGGGCTCTTGAGCAGCAGCAGCACCCTGGCTATTAAATCATTATCTCGATCCAAGCAGTTAGGAAAATAAAGGGAAAAAAAGCACACACTACTTTAGGGACAGACAGACTAAAAGTGCCACAGGTTCAGGGGCACTGACCCTTCATGAGGGCTTTGCAGCCCACCACTCCTGGTAGAAGGCTGGCAGCTAAGTAGGGAGGGAGATAAGGTACATGCAGCTGTGAGAAGCTGAGGGATCGTGTGCTGTACCACACGAGGAATCCACGCTCTGATGCACAGACTAGCATGCAGCAATGCAAGTGAAGATTAAGAGCAATACAGCTGCAGGCACATTTGCTTTGTTCTCTCTCTTTAACTAGATCGCTTGTGACACCACTTGAGCCCCAGGAACATTTTGTGCCCTCTCTGAAGAGGCTCACAGCCACAGCCATTTCTGAGCCGTGGCTGACAGGAAATCTTGCACGGAAATGAGAGTTCAGAGTGTGCTGGAGGAAGCTGTTCATACCTGTTCCAATGCTGACCACCACTCCCAAGCCCTTATTTGCTCTCCTCATGATGATGGCAGCCAGGATCTTGCGCCCGAGCAGACTGTGCTGGATGCGAGCGGTGAGGCTGTTGAAGCGCTGGTGGCTCAGCATGGCCATCTGATCGTGCAGGGTGCTGCCACTCACAGGGAGCTGGGGTGGGGACACACCACCACAGATCATGAGCAGGCCACACAACACCACAGCTCAAGGAGTAACTAACCCACAGTGCAGCTTTCCAAGGAGAGGACAGAACGCAGAAAACACGAGCTTTGGGCAGTGCAGTTTGGAGCTGTTACACAGACACTTCTGTGTCAAGGGATGCGTGAACTTCTTTTGGGTATTTCTAGGAAAACCTCGTCCAAGGCTTTCAGTTCTGCTCTGGCCACATCAGAGACAGCAGCAAGCTGTCTTCCTGGCAGCAAGAGGCACAGGTTGAGGAATGGCCCCCCGAGAATGCCAGGGAAAATCCACAGCGCAAAGCAACAAACCCATCCTGCCTGTTCCCAGAGACTCAGCCAAGGAAATCTGCTCCTGGCTTTGGAGGAACTCCTCCTCTGGCCGCCTGTGAGGAGAGTGCACAGTCACTCTCATTGCAGATGGACTCACCTCCTCCAGCACTGCTGACTGACAAAATTTTCCCTGATGGCTTTGCTATTTAGAGCCCCAGTTGCTGTGCTCAGCTGTGTCGGCTGGAATGCGGCTTTTCAGAGATCACAATGCTCTAAGGGCGATTTAAAGCAGCCCAGGTTTGGGACAAGCCATCCTGACACAACGGACAGTTTTGCTTATGTTATCTGATACATGAGTCTTTATGGGCTGACACACCATTTTTAAAGCAGCACGAAGGAGTTTGAAAGTAATAAAAAAAGTCACATAATTAAAAATGAGCATGTTCCTACTCTACCACAGGAACACACTTGAGTAGCTGGAGGAAGAATTTGATGATAATTTAGCCCTAAAGCAGAAGCCAGTAGGACGGAAGGATAGGCCTGTGCCCTGAGGAAACATCTAACCCACTTCAGGAAAACCACATCAGCTTATCTACAGTTGCAGAGAACAAAGACATCACAGTTGATTTTGAAGGCACTTTTCTGCTGGACTGAAGGGAGGAGGACAGGCAGGGCTACAAACACAGTCCCACCTGTGGCAGAAGATTTACCTCAGTGATGTTCATCCCTTCCATGCGCTCCACCTTCTCCGACTCCCCGATCAGGACTCGCAGCGCTGCATCCGCTGCCTCCTGCTTGCCCTGCTTTTTGCTGTGTGCAGTCACAGCCGGGAACCAGCGGCCTCCAACCTTCGCCTGATAGACAAACCTATGAAGAAACCAAGAAACCTGTGCATTTGAGTCTGGTTTTTAAATTCTCTCAGTGGAGAGAGGAGGGGAGTGGAGGGAGCTTATTGTCATCCAGTCATAAGGTTTGGTAGAGGCAGCAGCTTGCCCTGTTGCCATCTCAAACTGCAATTTTGATCTTTCTGTCTTTTCTCCAGGACAACAGCAGCAGTGCAAAATTTCCTCCCGGGCAGGTGCAGCTACTTACTTGGGGTCATGGGGAGGTCCTGACTGGTCAATGAGTTTGAACTCTGCAGCAAACCCATTGGAGCGGGCATATTCCAGCAGGCCACTGACAGGATTGACATTAAGATATTTGATGAGCTCCCCAACACCCTTTGCTTTCACCACCTTGGATTCATCTGGAGCGGCAATCCATGGCCCACAGCTGCGCACGGACTGGTCACTGTGGGGCTTCGTGACAGGCTAGAGTGGAGTTAGACAGGAGAAGGTTGTTAAACACTGAGCAGCTGGATTTACGGCAGGCTAAGAGCAGCAGCAAACCTCTGCTAGAGCCAGCATGTGACCTTTTGGGGTGAAATCCAGTGGAATAGGAAATAAAAGACGGGGAACATTCAACTCAAAACGCTTGGGTCTTATAAAGAAGCTCTTTGTACCTGTTCAGGCAAGACATGGGGTACAGACTCTCCAGAAAGAATCTTCACAGCAACTTCAGCTGCCATTTGCTTTGCTCCCTTCTTGCTGTTTCCTACCACAGCAGGGAAAATTTGGTCACCCATTTTCACACAGTAGCTGAACCTGACAGGACATTATAGCACATGAAAAATGTTAACCATAGGTGCCTCAATCTGGTTATTATCCCCTTTTCCCACTTCCAGATAAATCCTTCTGGCTTATCTCCAATTGAAATCTACTATTATGGCCCTAAACACTTCCACTAGAGCACCACCAGGTAGGGTACAGGACTGGAACCTGCTTCTGCTCTGGTAGAAGAAACAGCATTTTTTCTCTGAGAAAGGGCATTGCTTTGGGTCTCCTTCTGGAGGCAGATGTCTTGGAGGAGCCATGCCCAGAATCCTTGGATAAGAGGAGCACTCAGCTAGGTCAGTGACAAGTCCAAGAACGAGGGTAGCATGCTGAAGGGTAAGGATAGTGAAGAAAGAGTTTCCATCCTCCCCCAAAGCTGACAAGAATATGCCATACCTAGGATCATGAGGTGGGCCTTCCTGAGACAGCAGCTGGAACTCAATTACGTTCCCTGACTTTTGTCCATACTCCATCAATATGCTGATAGGGTGCTTCCCAGGAAGCAGGCTGAGGGGAGCTGCTGCAGATGACAGCTCTGGCTCTGGCTGCAAAGTAGACAGAGGAAACCAGTCTCAGACTAAACATTGCCTGAGCAGCCTCACAAGGTAAAGAAAACAGGACTTACCAACTCCAGTTCTGAGCTGTCGGAGGGAAGCGGCTCCTCACATTTAATCCCACTGGGCCTTCCATTCTCCGCTTCACTCATCAGGACCTTCATGGCATTGGCTGCTGCCTCCTGTTTAGCCAGTTTTTTGCTCCCTGCTTCTGCTGGTGGGAATTGGCGCCCATTGATCACTGCCTGGAACTTAAACCTTTAAAAAGAGAAAACCAAAGAAGTAAATCGAGAGGCAAAAGTGTGGTCTTCTCAGAGCAGGCAAGTAGGCTGCTCTTGGAACTGAAGGGAGGAGGAACAGCCAGCTCCTGACTGGAAGACCAAACCCAGGCAGCCGTGTGCAGAAGGCAAACACCAAGGGTACGCCAACAGCGCTGCATCTGAGCCTCGTTTCATCACATTTCCAGTGCTGTTCATGACAGAGGAACAGCTCCAGGTTTTGTTCTGAAGGAACAGGAGGAATTGCCTTGTTCCACAAGTGTCAGGAACAGGTAATGGCTGTATGCAGACAGTAGTTCTGTTGTGGCTCCTGCCCAGTAATAAGAAAGCTCGAAAGCAGCCTGTACTGTTTCATCTGCACCTGGTCATTCAGGGTCACTCCTCCCTCTGGCATTCTCCCTGGCTACCCAGGGCATTCACACCATCTCAGAGAGGTGCTGCCTCACATAAACCTCTCGTCTTTGACATTTCTGTCCCTCTCCTTCCCGTGAACTCTAACAAAGTTTATCTTCTGTCCTCCAGCCCTGGAAACCTGCTTCCAAGGAGAATGGATCTAACCAGATCTAGAGAAGGCTTATTGGGCTGAATCCATTCAGATCCCTCCTTAAAACTGAAACAACAAACCCCTGAGACTCTGTCTTTAGAAATGAGGGCAATTTTCCTGTCTAGTGGATCTATTGACATATTCCAGCATAGCACATATGGTGCTTTTCACCTCTCCCTGGTGCTCCAGAACAGCCATGATTCTGCAAGGGAAAGCAGGACTCTAGAGACTGACTCCACCAACTCTAGTGCCATGCTATATGTGCTTGGCTCCCAGAATCTGCTCTGACCTGCTACACCACAGAAACGTTCAGAGCGGGGCCACTTTGGCTAACCCAGGACATCTACACCCAAACACTTTGTTCTGAGCTCTTTTTATACCATTTCTAGGGTGAGAACATCTTGAGAGACAGCTCAGAAATACCAGTTTCCCTCTATACGATCAAATTGAAGGCAAGTAATTAAATGAGATGGGACCTAGTGAAGAGATGAATCCCATCTTCACTACTTAGGATGAGGTGCTGGATTGCCAAAACTGGGCTACCTCGGGTTAAATTTTAGCCTTGTTTTATTTCTTAAGCTGATGCAAGGAATCAACGAGGCTAATCCTTCTGAAATGAAAGAAACACGAATGAGCAGGCCCTTCAGGACAGAGCTGAGAAGGTGAACTTAGTTGAAGTCAGATCATCTTAAGCAAAAAGAGCTCAGAAAAGGTAGGACATTTTCTTACCGTGGCTCATGAGAGGGTCCACTCTGCTCCAGCATGATGAACTCACAGTGCTGGTACGTGTACTGGGAATATTCAGTAAGGCCACTCACTGGGTTCTTCTCCTGACAAGCCATCAATTTCTCTACGGGCGTACATGGCAAAGCGGCTTCAAACTGGGCAGCATAACTGGGGGAAGACTGAGAATTCATGACGCATTTTGACTTGTCAGGCTGCTTGTTGATAGTGTTCAGATTATCTGGGATATCATCCGTGGTCCACTTGCCGTTTTCCGAGTTATCATAATTACTCAAACTGGAGAACTCAGGCTTGGTGTCCTCAGCCGTGTCCGCTCTCGTGTCACTGCCATTGCCCTGACCAGGCTGCCCCAAAGGCTGTTGTCCATTTTCTACACTTTCTGCTTTTGATGCCATCGCTGCTGGCAAAGCTGCTGTCACCTCCTGGGGACACACAGGGACAGAGGAAGGGGGAGGACCCGACTCAGGAGGTGTGGGATTCACCTTCTGTATTAATGTGCTGGCCTTCAGCCTCATCTGCATCCTCTCACGTTTCCTGTCTGTCAGGGACCACCGTGGGGGGGTTGTGTTCTGCTTGTGGACATCTCCCAGCTTTTCCAGAGCACTGAGAAATGCATTAACGTCCTTGGCCCTCGAAAACCCAATGTTTTTGGCAAGGTTGAGTGCCGTTGTTTCTGGCACGCTGAACAAGTAGTTGCAGATTTTCTCCTTCGTCTCAGCCATCTCTGTGTCTCCTGAGCCAAGTGTGCTCCTCTCTCCTCCTCTGCTTTCACAAGCTGGATCTGTGCAGCCAGCACTGTGGTCAGCAGGGTTTCTTTCTCTCCCTGAGCTGGGGCTGGCAATCCTCCACAGCGGTGGCGTCTCTCCCCCCTTGTGCAACTTGCCTTCTCTGAGGAGCTTATACAAAATGCGGTTGACCTCTTTCTTTTGAGTTTTAAGTTTGTGTGTGAGATCATGAACTGTGCAAGTCCTTCCCTCCCCGAGCTGCCTGAAAATAGTCAGAATTTCTTGTTCGCAGTCTTGCCTGGCAAGAGACAGTCTCTGGAAATTCAGCCTGATAGTGTCAGAGTCTCTCCCTGGGTTCTCCTGATGACAGTGCCGTGGAGGGCAAAACCGTGGTGAATTCCCACGGTATTGCCGCTGACTAGAGAACCTCCAGCCCCCTGCCCTGCCGCGGCCAGGCCGATGTGTCCCTGCAGGAGCCGGTGCCACAGCCTCCTCGTGTGGTCCCTGCCCCTGCAGCGGGCAGACCGCAGTGTCCTGCTCCGTCAGGAACTGCTGGTGCAAAAAGGTGCCCTGGTTAGTTTCTTGTGGGGTACAAGGGTGGTTATAAAAACCTCGCGTAGTGCCGGGGTGGTTATGCCTTGCCCGAGTCAGATACGAGCCTCTGCCTCGCCCAGCACCTCTGATCATAGCGCTCCGCTGGGACACGCGGGGGACCCGGGCTGCTGGCACGCCAGGAGTGGAGCTGCCTGCCCTGAGGAGATAAAATGCAGCAACTCAGGATGCAGTTGTGTTGCAAACAGTTTGACAAAATAATCAAGATTTGATAACATAAAAGAAGTATTTGTGATTAAAGGTAGAGAAGCACAGTGCACCAGAATTGTTAGGGGTGTTGTGTTTGAAAGAATGGAACCACAGGAATCTCACTGGACCATACAAAGTGGCTTTGAAGTCCCCTACACTCTCCCTGTCTTGGTCTGGACACTGCCTATCCCAGCTAGTATAGCTAAATAGCATAGACCAACGATTGTTGTAGAATAACGCTATATACCTGAAAGAACCAATCATTTCAAAGATTTTCATTCATTTCGTCATCATTTCATTAGATTTAAGAGTGGAGCAGCTGGACCATAACTACTATATAACTAAATAGAAGAACAGAACTTAGTTAGGCATGACAAGTATAAAAAGAAATAGAAGAATAGAAACTTATGTAACTATAAAGTATATAAACTGTACAAATTTTGTTGTTGGGAGAACACGTTTAGGAGGAGCTGATTCCCCCGTGTTCCCAGCGCTGTAATAAAGAAGTGTCACTTAATCACATCAAATCGGTGCTGGATAAGTTTCCTTCATCACATTTGGTGATAGTTACACAACTACAGGATTCCAAAAACGCAGTTTAAACAGCTTCCCTGACACTGAGGCATTTCAAGCATCTTCTCCTTACAAGCCTGTTTTCTACTTTTCTAGGAGTCTTAAATTATTCCTGCAAACATAAACAGCAAACTCTGTCTGCCCAGCATAGCACCAGCAGGTGAAGTCAACCATGAGAAGCAACTTTGCCAAGAGTGACCCTCTGCTTCTGTTGGACGAGATTCCAGCACGTGATGTTCAAGATGCGCTTCCCAAACACAGTGAGCTCCACTCCCTCTCTGCCCTGAGGGAGAGTAGAATCTCACACGTGCTTTGCAACCTGAGAAACAGACAGAAGCACGAGGAGGTGAACTGGAGCAGCTCACGTGGTCAGACAGCAGAGCTGCAACAGGCTAACAATAATTTTCAGACTCCTGGCCAAAGGAGTCTGAAACCCCAAGTGTCTTTTTCTCCTTGGGCACTAGGTGACCTGCGGAGGTAAAGCATCACACTACACACGCAGATAACATGTACAGAAATTGGGACAGGTGTGCAGCTGGCAACAGTTTTTTTGGACTGCAACCCAAGTTCCACTCCTATCGCACACAGCTGTGCCGCTCCCCCAGGGTGCAGGACATTAGACTAAACTTTCAATATGCTTTTTAAAAATAAGGAACCCAGCACAGCATATATTCCAATTCTTTGACAACAGCTGGCTGTGAAACTGAGAGGATAAAGACATGGAGCACGAGACAGGGCCCATCCTGCCTGCTCCCTCATGACCTGCCTGCTCCCTCATGACCCATCGTCACAAAGACAGTTCTTCCTGTGCCAGTCCCATCTTTATAAAGCTCCCCGTCTTCACCAAACATACCCCGAGGCCAATTCAAATTTCCCTTTCACTAAACCGCCTCACTCGGCTGCCACCATGGGACTTATTTTCCAATAAACACGGGGAGCCGGGTTCCTTCCTCCCCAACTCGGGGGGAGCCCCTGCTCAGTGACCTCGTTTTACAAGTGCTCTCCGAGTGAAGGGCAGGAAGAGGGGTTTGGAAAAAAACTCTCTTACCTCAGTCTCATCCGCACGCCAAATTATTTTATGAGAAAATAAAGAGGGAAAAAAAAAGAAACCCCCACCCGCAGGTGTGCCGACGAGGGGAGGCGGCGCCGGGCAACCGCCGAAGATGGCTGTGAGGCCCATTTCGGTTTCGTTTCCCGCAGCAGCCCCGCCCAAGGCGCTCGCAGCGGGGACTGGCCGAGTTTCGGGCTTTCTCAGACACCGCCTGGCTTTGAGAGCGCTCATGAGATTCCTTCTCAGCGCCGGAACCTGGGACGGGAAGGCGAACCCCGTGGGGCAGCTCTTTCTCCCGGCGCCTGGGAGAGGCAGCCCCGGCACTCGTGGGGTCCCGGTCGGCACAAGGGGGGCGGCTCGGAGAGAAGGGCTGCGGGAACAGCCGTCACCTTCAGCTGCAGCCCCAAGGGAGACCCCGGGGACCGCGCAGGGCGGGTGCCACTCACACCCGGGTCACACTCCGTCCCCCTGAGGGCCGAAGGAGTGACGAGGGGCTCGCCCGGACGGCACCGCGCACGGGAGGGACGGCGAGCACCGAGAGCCGGGATTCGAGGGGAGCGATTTATTCCGCGCGTTCCGCCCCACGGAGCTCGAGCCCGGCAGAGCCCCCTGGACAGCCGGGACACGGTCCCGCCGCGTTCCGGAAGCCCGCGGGGCCGCTCACGCGCGAGGCTGCAACGCGGCCTAGTCCCGCCGCCTCATCAGGCCTGGTGGCCGCTGCAGGACACACCGCGGGCAGTAGAGACGTTAGGGACCAGGAAGGATCCAGGAGGACCCCTCGAGATTCCGGCGGGGCCCGAGGCCGCCCCTCCCCCCCGCGCCCCCTTACCCCGCGGCTGCCGCCGCTGCCGCCGCTGCCGGCGCACGGTGATGACGAACACTTACCCCCGCGCCTGCGCAAAGTGCGGAGGGAGCCGCGCGGGCGCCATCTTGACTGGGGGCAAAGCGCGGCCGCCATGTTTGACCAGGGCAGCGCTTGGCGGTGCCGGCGCCGCCGTCCCAGTGGGGCCCGGCTCGGGCGCTCCGCTGTGGGAGAGACGGCACAACCGCATCCCCTTCCTCCGGCTTGGGGGAAGCGCCGCTTCCGCTGTGTCCCGAGGTATCGCCTACGCTATAGGAGCGCTCCGCCGAGGCGGCGGCGCGCATAGGCCCTACTGCGCATGCGCAGCAAGTATCTCTCTCTCCCCCCCCCCCCTTCTCCCCCTTTCTCCCGTTGCTCCCCATTGGCCCTCGGTACCGCGGGGCCTGCGGGGTTTCCCCTCCTACATAGGCCCCTCCGTGACCCGTGGAACCCCCATTCTCTGTGGGCCCTCTGTCTGCCGTGTGTCCTTTGGACCCCCTCTTCCCCGTCGGGGCTCCCCCATCCCCCTGTGGTCCCCACCAGAGTCTCTCCTTTCCCAGTGTGGGGCTCCTCTTTTTTCCACAGGCTCCCCGTTTCCCGTCCGACTGCTGTCACCCCCGTTTTTATGCATGCTTTTTAGTGCTAGAAGTGCCCCGGGTCATGTCCCACCCTGTCCCAGGTTCCTTCTAGGCGGACGGAGACAATTCCCTTCCCCAGCCCCAAACCAGGCGTGGACTCTGCTGCCGGTGGATCCTCCCTTTCCCAGGCGAACACATTCCAAACGAGATCGTGTGAGTTAGAAAACTACCGTCAGAGAACAGATTGTCCCTGTCTGCCGTGTGTCATTTCCTATCTGGCACAGGCACTGCCGGGCTCCCGTGGCTCAGAGGCTGCCAGTGGCTTGGAGCAGCACCTTGGGCACAGTGGTACCTGTGCCTGTGGGTATGGATTATTCTTAAACCAGAAGGCTTGGGAGCCAAGCTTTCAGATGCACGTCTGGACCAGCCGTGGTGGGGTGGGTTCTTCTCCCAGGTAACAAGACCAGGGGAGGTTTAGATTAGATATTAGGGAAAATTTCTTCGTGGAAGGGGTGTTCAGGCACTGGAGCAGGCTGCTTGGGGCAGTGGTGGAGCCACCATCCCTGTAAGTGTTCAAAAAAGGTATGGATGTGGTAACTGGGGATGTGGTTTAGTGGTGGCCTTGGCAGTGCTGGGGTAACAGCTGGGCTCTGATGCCTTAAACTCTATATTATATAAAATTTTAGTATAGCTCTTTCAGTATCTCACCTTTGTATTAGATTCCTAAAGTGTTGTTAAACATTTCTTGTCAAGAATTCCAACAGACAAAGATTTTAGCAAGGTGAAAAACATCTTATCTGTAGAAAATATACTCAGAATAAGACATAATAGGATGTAACAGGGTTACACCATTGAATATAACCAAGTCAAAACTACTCTGAAGCCTTGAAGCTGTTCTAAGAAGGACAGAGATGAGGAGGAGGATGGGGATGAAGGGGTGGTCATTTTACGACCACCAACCCAAATTTGGGAGGTGTGGTGAGGGTGGGACAAAGGGAGGAACAGTTTTGGAAATGGGTGTATCTAATGAGGTAATGCCCAGATATTATAATTAGATATTATAAAAATTGTAAAGGCCTATACTGTTGTATGTGCAATATATTTTGTGCACCAAAGGCACCACAATTAAAGAGCTGCTTTCTACCTTTCTATACTCAAAATTGTCCAGAGAATTATTTCTCTGATTTAGGCAACATCTCAATGATCTTTTCCAACCTCAACAATTCCATGATTCTATAACAACCAATGAGCAATTGTCACATCTGGGACCATCATCTGTGAGCCCCCAGACCCTCCTCTGCGAGTGTGGTGGGTGTGGAGGGGAGCTGGCAGGGATGGGCACAGAGTCTGGATGAATTTTAGGGGTCTGGATGAATTTTAGGGGTCCATCTGCCTACACTTGCCTATGAATGGGCAAAACACACGAAGACAAACTCCTCAGAGGACCCTGGTCTGTGTGTCCAGTGGAATGGTAGCTTGTGTGTGCCTTCAGGTGGGGCCCCTGCTCCCACCATGGCCTCTTCACTGCAGCATTCCAAAGGTGTTTCAGTGATCCTGGGGTCACAGCAGGGTGCAGAAATGGTGAGTCAGGCCCCAGAATTGCCAGGCTCATCTGCTGCTCACATTCAGTGATGCTTTTCTGAAGCTGAAGCTGTGGATTGTTCAGGGTTTGGGAGAGTTTTTTTTCAGGTGATTTCTGGATTTAGAGATTTTGGGGCTTGTGTTTCCTGGCGTGGTTTTGGTGTGGGGTTTTTTCTGGTAATGGGGAGGCTCCTTGCCTAAAAAGGGACCCAGCATGCCCACTGAAGCTGTCATATCTTTGTTCCTTGGAGGATCTGGGAGCACAAACCCTCCTGTCAAACATGGGGGTCACAATCCACACAAGCAATGTCTCCCACCCACTTTGCTGAAGCACAAGTAACTCCACGGCACACGACAACGACTCCTTGATCTGTTCTTTCCTTTTTTTTCACCCCCTTTTAATTTCTGGTGATCACTCCCAGGCTTTGCCCCAGCCTGGGTGGCTGTGATTCATCCTGGCCTGTGTGAGGGTGGGATGGGAAGGTTCCAGCGCTGCTTTCCTCAGTGTGACAGAGGCTGCCTGTGAAGTCATGTGTCCTCTTGAATTGCAACACCCTCAATGTGACAAACAGCCACTTCATCCATATGAGCTCATTCTCTGTTCTCCTTTCTGGAAAACTGGGCAGACTCCCAACCTTTTTCCATGGAAAGGGGCTGGGAGATGGGAGACCTCCAGCTGCTGAAGGCCCAGCATTAACACAGCCACAGCATCTACTTGGCTTTGCTGGAAGCTCCAGCACCCTCTGGACATCACAGCCACGGGAAAACAGCATGGTTTGTGCTGGAGATAAGGAGCTGATCACCAGCTTACATGAGGCTGCTCTGCTGATTTTGGCAGAGGATGATTTTCCCCGGGGCTGAGCAGAGGCTTCCCCGCGGGATGGCAGTATTCACTAAATCTCCAGTGTCAGCCAGAGATGCCTCAGGTGTCTGCTTTGTTTTGCTTCCCTCTTAGGAAAGGAAAGGAGAGGAAATAAATTGTGACACAGCTCCCCCGCCTGACTTTCTGCTCTGATGCTGGCTCTCAGCTCAGGCTATTGTTCCACAGTTTCATTTTAAACTCTTTTATTAGATGCTCTAAAATATCACTTTCTCACTCTTGGAGGCAGCCTGTTCCTACACGAGAGATTCGCAGTCCTTGATTAGCTGACAGGGGTTTCTAAGGGACGGCAGCCCTGGGAGTGGTGCTGTATCATGGACCCTGTCGGTGCCTACTCCCCTCCGCCCTAGGGCCAAGCTCTGCTCTCACACCACAGGCAAGAGGTGCAATTAGGGTTTGGCCTCCCTGCAGAAGTGCCTGTCAAGCACTCCAGGCTCTTTCTGTGTGGAGTGAGGAATTGGGCTGAGCTGGTTTCCACGTCCTTCCAAGCATTGCACTTTCTCCTCTCTGGCTGCGGACACAGCTGGGAACTGATGTGGAAAATCTCCATAAATCCAGAGCATCAGTTCCCCTTGGAGGGGGAAAAAGGTTTATTTTCTTCCAATGGATTTTTATTTTAGCTATAAACATGGAGCAGGAGGAGCAGCACAGGAGGTGCTGCCCCATCCTGAGCCTGTCACCTCCACAGCAAGGGGCTGCTTTCCAGAAAGGGACTTCTCCCCCTGCTTTGCCCTCTCTTGCTCCCAACAGTCAGGTTCCCAGCTGGGGAAGCAGCAGAGCTATCCAGGGAATTGCACAAACTTTTGCCTCGCTGTTCTGAGTGGAGTGAACCTGAGCTCTGGTACAGCCCCAGAGCTGCCATGTCTGTGCTCCCGAGATGTCAGCAGGGATTACTCATCCTGAGAGCTCCCACTGCAGAGCAGAGGGGAAGAGGAGATTCCTGGCACCTTTGTCTATTCGATGCTTATCCCCCTCGGGCACCAGTGTGCTCCAGGGATGGACACTGTGCTCCCACGGCCTTTGTCTTTTGCTGGAAGCTGCAGCCCGGCAGGGGAGGGCAGGTGGGGTTGACACAGCTGCAGCAGGAGAAGGAGCCGGCATGCTGACTCCCACGGCAGCTGCAGCGGTGGGAAGCAGCACGGTTTTATTCTGGCTGGTACAAAACGTACCCTTGCTAAAAAGGCAGGAGAAGGCAGACTGCAGCACAGCCACCTGTGTGGCAGGAGGTGCCT
Organism: Chiroxiphia lanceolata; assembly: GCF_009829145.1. Classification (NCBI taxonomy): domain Eukaryota; kingdom Metazoa; phylum Chordata; class Aves; order Passeriformes; family Pipridae; genus Chiroxiphia; species Chiroxiphia lanceolata. The sequence continues at coordinate 2,579,119 of NC_045665.1, forward strand.
CGTGAGCATGGCCTTCACCCCGAGCTCTTGGATGCTCAGGGGCTCTTTCCACGTGGTTTTAGAGCCATGGCAGCATCTATGCGGCCAAAACTACCCTTTGGTGGCTCCTCCCTTCCACAATGACCAGTGGCTCCTCTGGCTCAGAGAGGGGCTGTGGGAAGACTGGCCGCTCAAAGCACACATCAGACACTGTATCTGTCTGGACTCCAGGCTGGTCAGCCCCTCCCTTACCAAGGTGTCGACTCTTGGGTGATGGCCAAAGCATTGCTGCAGGGGGTCAGACAGGGATAGGGGGGACCCTGGACAGACCACGAGCCACGCAGCACCTCTCAGAGCTTGTTCTTGGAGGGGGACCAGCAAGGAGAAGGGGTTTCCTGTCACTGCTCTGAGTTGGCACATCTGATGTGGTTCCCAGGGAGTGAATCAGTTGAATTAATGAATCCTCCCTAAAGCCGGAATTCAAAGATCTTCCTAATATGTGTCAGTTGACATGGCATTAATACTCCCTCCTGTGACCTTTACATCGTCATCTAAGCCCAGGTTCCCCTTTTTGCCCTTTCATATTTAATATTAAATCTGATTTATCTGCAAGAGGGCTTTATCATGTGCTCAGACAAATTGAAAGGATTTCATAATCCATCCCCGAGGCAGAGCCATAGGTGGGAAAATCATCAACTTGAGGGTAAAAGTATCCTGTGCATCCCAGACAGGGCTTTCCCCCCCTGCTCCCCTGCCACTCCTCACCACACCAGTGCCTGATTTTCGCCTGTGTCATTTGTGGTACTTGCTAAAGCCCCTGTTTTCTTCAAGGTCAGCACTTGGCTAACTGGAGGCTGCCCGAGGCAGCGGCTGCTGTTCTCTGCTCCTCCTGATTTATGTGTTATTGAGCACAGAGAGACTCTAATGGACCGTCTCACAGGGGAAAACCTGGCACAGCTGGGTCTCCAAAGGGCTTCCTCGCGTGTAGGACTCCTTCGTGCCTCCCACGGGATCCCATTACACCTCCTTCGCTGCTTTTTCTTTATTCACTGCAGATTTCTTTTTTCATGCAGCACAAACTGAACTGCTGCCAGAGCCAGCACCATGTGCTGCTGGAGATGCAGGAGGCTGGCTGGAGGGAGTGATGGATGGCAGAGGAGATGCCGGCTGCAGATCATGGGGGCATGTACAGCACTGTAATTGGTCAGCCTGGCACAGATTTCCTCCCAAACAGTATTTTTTTAATCTAAAAGAAAGCAAGAAACTGGAATGTGTCTTGCTTCTTTTCATGGCTTCCCTGGAGGCAGCAGCAGCATATTAAGGAAAAAAGAGAAGGAGCAGGAAAAAATAGTCAGAAGCACCAAGTGACTGAATATCTTACAGCCTAATTGATTCGTCTTTAATTAGTACAAAACCTGTTGCTCTCAACCAACATTCAGTGCCAGCTTTAGAGCAAGCAACATCCTCCCTGGCCCTGTGCCAGTGCAGCTTGGCATGGAGGGAAGAGAGGAGCCACAGGGAATCATGCAAGCCTGACAGTGCCTCTTCCGCACCTGGGAAAAGGGGCAGCCTCCAGCTCCTACAACTTTCTTTGAGGCAGCATGAGCAGGATGGAGTCATGGCAGTGTCTGTTGCACACCAAGCTGCAGCAAAGGGCTTGGGTGGGATTATCTGAAGTAGTTGAGACTTCATGGGGATTTCTGTGACTGTGCCTGACCTCCCTTGGGAACTGCTCACTGCTTCTCACCCAAATCCAGTTATTTTTCAAATAGAAAAGAACTCAACTTCATTTGCAGTAAAATGACTTCTCTGCTTTTTGCCTCTTAAGTGTTGAATGGAGGTCCAAAACCTTGCATGGGTTGGAGACCCTCCCCTGCAGGGCTGTGTCCAGCTCTGGGGCCCCAACATAAGAACATGGAGCTGCTTGAGAGAATCGAGAGGAAGCCATGGAGGTGCTCCCAGGGCTGGTGCCCCTCTGCTATGGAGACAGAATGGGAGTTCAGCCTGAAGAAGAGAAGGCTCTGGGGAGACCTTAGAGCCCCTTCTGATGCCTAAAGGTACTCCAAGAGAGCTGGAGAGGGAATTTGGACATGGGAGGGAACAAAGGGGAATGCCCCATTGACAGAGGGCAGTATTAGATGGGATACTGGGGAAAATTGCTCCCTGGGAGAGTGGTGAGGCCCTGGCACATGTTGCCCAGAGAAGCTGTGGCTGCCTCGTCTCTGGAAGTGTTCAAGGCCAGGTTGGACGGGGCTTGGAGCAACCTGGTCTAGTAGAAGGCGTCCCTGCCCATGGCAGGGAGGTGGGATGAGATGAGCTTTAAGGTCCCTTCCATCCCAAACCAGTTCGTGATTCCATGAAACCAGGCTCTGCACTGGCTGCTCCAGGTTAGGTGGTGACGTGAAACCTCACCCCCTGCAGCACCTGACCACATCTCAAGTGCCAATTTATGGGTTTAATTCTTTGGTCCTTGTGACATGTGCGAGAGCTTCCTCTGGTGTGGGCTCTCCTGTCCCCCTACAGCTTCTCCCCAGCAGACCAAGGAACTGGACCCCACTCCTGGCCCTGGGTCACTGGTTCTATTGAAATATCATCGTGGATGAAGTGACAACTTGTCTACAGGTTTTGCAGCAAAGCCCCTGCCACCAGCTGGCTTGTGATGACTGTTGTTGCTCTAGCACAGCTGCTGCTCCCCAGCAGGAAACCCCAAAATACCCATTTAAGTAGCAAAATGTCATTTGCCAGCCAGTCCCTGCTGAGAAACCTTTCTTATAGTGCGAGCACCAGGCCAGCAGGCTGTGGGAAACTGAGGTGGTTTCTTCCATCCCATTAGTACGCACAGGGACACAAATACCATTAAACACTAGCCTGGCATCTCATCAGGCAGCTGCATCCTTCATGGGTGTTCCCGGGAATTGCAGGGAGAGAAGAGGAAGCTGATATGCAAACGCTACGGCTGAGCCGGAAGCCCAGAAGGTAAAAGTCACCCAGCAGCCCTTGTACGCAACCCCAGCCGTGCTGTCACCCTGGGCAGGGGACCCTCAGCCCTGCTGTCACCACGAGGCAGGGGACCCTGCAAAAGTGGCACCCTCACAGGCTCCAGCGATTAATGAATCCTACTGGGATGGCCTGGAGAAGGAGCAGGGGCTCCCTTTCTGGGCTCAGGAGGACCCAGGAGCTGTTTTGGCAGAGCCAAGCTGTTTGGCTGATGTTACCCAGGCCCCTTGGAAGGCGTGATCTGGCCTGCAGACCTCACACCACTGCACCGATAATTAACAGTAACGAATGAGCCTGTTGGTGCCTGGAATCCCAAGGCTGGGGAGATGAATTAGCAGTGGAGCAGCCTTGGAAAAGGAGTGCATCTGAGATGGAAACAGCTCCCCAGCTCATTTTAGCTCTGCAGCAAGTACAGGAGGGGGTTTCCTGGAGGTTTTTCTTCCTGGGTTCAGGAGCTGGGGAGCAGATCTGGGTTGTCCAGCTGGAAGCAAAAGCTTCTCCACAGGGAGTGAGGCTCCCGGCTCCTGACTGGGGAAGTGCTGGCGTGCAGAGGCCGTAGCTCAGCGCCAGAGCATTTTCCTGCCTTCGTGAAAAGGCAGAGCCTGATCCAAAGCCCCTGTTCCCTGCCTGCCCCTCCCTCGCCCCCGAGAGCTGCCTCCCACATCCTGCTCACTCCCAGCAGGCAGATGCCGATTCAAACCCTTGCCTTGTGGAGCTGTTTGCTTGGGGTTTTCCCCTCCCTTGTGGAAGGCCAGTAGCTTCCCACTGCTTATAAAAACTTCTATCTGTAAGGAGCCGTTGAGCAAAACAATAGCTACTTTCTTTTTTATTCCCTTCCCCCCCCTCTTTTTCTCCAAAGTGCACTTCCCCTCCTGGCAATGCACATTCCGGTGCTGCTGCAGACACATTGCACTGGGCTGCGTGAAGATGCCCAGAATTTCACACCAATGGCACCGTCTCCCTCCTTCTCACTCCTGGAACTGGGAAAGCAAAAGGCAAATGGACATGGGGAGATGGAAATCCACTTTATGATTATGACTCCCTTTCTCTTTGGAGAAGCCTTAATCCTGAGCCATTAAAAACAGATTTCATGCTGCACACAAAGCCTGAATGCATTTTGCCTTGTCTTCGTGGGCAGTATCAGAACTAAAGCTGCCTTTGTACAGTAGGGCTCTGCTGTACTAAGCCATTAATACTGGAAATGAAACTCCAGGGGCTTAATCACCTATTAGAGAGTCCCCCGGACTGCTGGAGGTATTTTTAGGATTTAGAGGTATTAGCTCAAAATCAAAAAAGTCCAATTTATCAATTCATCATGATTCAACTGCTGCACACCACCTTCCTCCTCTTTCTCCTCTACTGGCTTCACAACAATCATAGCCATGCTTAGCCACGGGAGTTGTTCCTGTTGGCACCCCCCTGGCCCACGTATATGGGAATGGATTTTGGGGCACCAGTCCCTTAGACAGTGGCGCTGCGTTGCCAGGCTCTGAGAAAGACTTGTTGCCTGGATTTAGTGGTGCTTGGTGGGAAGGATCCAGCTTCCCCTTATCTCTACCAATGCATTTCCTCTGGGAAAGTTGGTTCTGTGCCATTTGCACCCCAAATAACTTTTATCCTCATTTCTTTAGAGGTGAGGGGTGTTGCTCTGATGTTTGGGCAGAGTTGGATGAGCATGGGGAGCCTCAATGCAGAGCTAGGGTACAGAGCATCTGCCACACCATCAACCTCCTATGCTCCCCCCTTCAGCCACAGCCCAAGCACATGGGAACCAAAACTCCCTTTTGGGAGAAGGTGGCTGGAAAACCCCTTGCTGCTCCCATAAAACAAGCATCTGTGGTTTTACAAAGTGCCCAGCAGCTCCTGGCGTGGGCAGTCCAGAGATGTGATCCCAGCCCCAGCATCCCTCTGCAAGGGAATGGAGATGTATCCCCTCACCAGGGTCTTCCCAAAGCACACAGACAGACATGGAGAAGCACAGAACTGCTTCCTGGGGATGCACAGGACAGATCAGCTCCACTGAGCTGCACCCAGCACAACCCTCGCAGCGCAGAGTTTCACTTCGGCAAGGGGTCCCTGCGGCAGGAGTGCCTCCGATATCACTCCACCTCCAGCCCCAGCAGCAGAAAGAAAAGAGCTCCCACGGCTGTTGGAACAGAGGGGCCAAGGCACAGGTACGTATAGATCATATATTTGTGTGTGTAACTCTGCACAGAGAACTGCATCCTTACACACCCGCACAGGTAAATACTTATAGATACTGACCTCTTCAGATTAAAGTCCAAGGCACTTTTTACAGTGAACAGGTTAAAGCCATAGTTTAAAACATGCCTGTTTCTGGGTACAGCTCAGGTTTATGGCAATGCTATGGGGATAGGCTGTTGTCACATAGGCCAGTCCTCGCTCCTGACCCCTAGCCAAGAGACTGGCCCTGAAGGAGGGACGTGACCCCAGGGCCGGATCCTGACCACAGAGACATGCAAGCAGCTCCTGCTGGCGGGCGTGTCGGCAGCACTGAGACCCCAGCAGGGGGAAGAACACTTTAGGTAGAAGAAAGAGCAGAGCTGGGTGCACAGTTTGCAGCACCTGGAGCACCAGAGCCCCTGGCCAAGAGCACCCACTGGGCAGGTGGTTCTGGAGCCCTGCCTAGTGCCCCACAGGGCTCTGAGGTGGCACATCCCACAGGAAAATAAATAATGCCACAGAGAAGCTTTTTCTCTCTCCTGCAAAAGCCCCTCTCTACAGCCTTCAGGCCTTTGGATACCTTTCAGGAGGGAACTTGGAGTCAAGCGAGGAGAAGCTGGGACCAGTGCAGAGCCTGGCAGCAGCATCTTCCCCTTCTCAAGCTCCTGAGGAATCTCCTCCCCCCCAGCAAACATACTTGGTGGCCATGGCACAGGGCTCTGAGCTGGCAGGGAGATGCTGGGCCGGAGAAGCCCAAGGGAGAGCAGTGCAGAGGGCCAAGAACTCCAGAAATGCCCTGGCACCCCTCGACTCAGCTGGCAGCAGTGGAGGCTTAGCCCTGGCCTCCTAGAGGAACCAGCCCCTCTCCTCCATCAGAGCTGGTTTCTGTGGGGAGATTTCAGTTCTGGAGTCCAGCAAGGAGCCTCCAGAACTCAAGGCAGCTCATTGCTGCTAGGGCCCTACTGGGTTTGACTGGCCTGGGAGGATCAGGCCAGCACAGCTGTGACAGTGGTAACGGTGACAGCATGGCAGTGACTGCAGCTCTGATTGGGAAGGGCCAGTGAAGGGGCTTTTAGGCTTTCTCTGGACAAAAACAACAGGAATTGATCCTATAGGTGCTGCTCATTCCCGGACATGTCATGTTCCATATGTTTAGACTGGCCGGGAAGAAGTGTTAGGGCTGCCAAAGAGCAGTTTAAGACTTACGATCCAATGGGGATCAGGTCCAGCAGCTCAGGGGCTGGCGGTAAGGAAGAGGTGCTCTCTGAGGCTCGAGCTGTCCACAGAATCACAGAATTACAGAACAGTTTGGGTTGGAAGAAAGTTAAAGCTCATCTCGTTCCACGCCCCCACCATGGGCAGGGACACCTTCCACTAGACCAGGTTGCTTCAAACCCTGTCCAACCTGGACTTGAACACTTCTATGAGATGGGACAGCCACAACTCAGGACAGCCTGTTCCCAGTTGGAAGGCTGAGATGGAGCAGTCCTTGCAACCTCATTGCATTTCTCTTTCATGCTCAGGGTTTCATCCTCCTACGCCATCACAGCTTGAGACTGAGTAAAAGCTGCAGCTCTCCAGGGCAGGGAGTGAAGCCTGAACTGGCCATGTCCACTTGTTATGAGGAAGAAGAGATTGGGACAAGAGGAATGTCACTAAGTTGTACCAGGTTTAGGTTGGATATTGGGAAAATTTCTTCCCAGTAAGAAAGGGTCAGGCCCTGGCACAGGCTGCCCATGGCAGTGGTGGAGTCTCCATTCCTGGAGGGGTTTAGAAGATGTTTGGATGTGGCACTTGGGGACATGTGTTAGTGGTGGCCTTGGCAGTATTGGGTTAACAATTGAATTCAACGATCTTAGGGGACTTTTCCAACCTTTTCCAACCAATTTCATGATTCTATGGAAATGTGCCAAGAGCCTGGCTAGAGGAGGGAAGCAGCACGCTTTGCACCACTGTTTCCTCAAGAGCCTCCATTCTGGAGGAAAGGGGGAGGTTTGACTCTTGCACAGCTCCCCAGGGAGCCAAGTCACTCCTTCAGTTGGAGAAGACAACCTGGTGGAGATGGCTTTCCAGGGAGAAAAGGGTGTCAGACCTTTTCCTAGGGAGAAGCAAAGCTCTGGTGCCAGTGGGCTACACAGATCCAGACCTGCTAGAGGTCAGCTTCCAGGTAATGGGAATGAACACCTGGGGGATGAAGGATAACGACTGGGGTTCCATGCCCCTCCCTGCCCCTTGTCCTCCATCCTCACCATCAGCAGCAGCTGTACTCAGAAACAGACATTTTTGGCAGCAGCCTGGCATCGCTGCCTGCCGACAACTGTGTTGGGTACAAAAGCATAATTGAAAGTTACCATAACCATTATAATATAGCAATATATTTCATAGTTAAAATAAACTATTATGCTTTCCCCTATCATTAAAAAAGAAGCGAGCAGTACAGAGGCAAGTTGCAAACCCAGGTCAAAGCTCCTTAAGTCTGGACAGAACCGTCCATGAGTTTGCAGAGGGGACGAGGAATTTTTCTGGTATTTCTAGGATGTTTCCTTGCAGGCGGCGCAGGAAGGAGAGTCGTGGAGCTAAAAAAAACCCCAAGGCTGTGCCAAAAATGGGACTGGCTGGGTTAGGTGGGTCCTGGAGGGGCGTCAGGGATTGACCCCTTTTGGAGCATGGGGTCGGATGCTTCTCAGCTGCAGGAGGTCGGCACCTCTTTGTGATTAGAACTTGCAGCTTTGCTCTTGTGCTTTTCCTCCACCTTGGTCACTGATCCCAGCTCTTCTCTCTGTTTGTCCCGATGCCGTTTGGGGCATCCAAAGGGATGATCTCAAGTGTGCAGACAGCACCAGCTGGGGAGCACTTACTGGAGCCAGGCACTGGAGTCCTGCCAGTTGAGGCTGCTGGTGACCGAGAGCTGCTGGCAGGGAGCAGGGTGGCTCTGGGTGGGCACCCCGGGCTGGATTGCACTGATGGCTTCCTCTGTGCCTGCCCTCCCCGTGGCCTGCAGTCCCGGCAGCAGGGCTGGATGGCGGTTAGTCTCAGTGTTGGCCCTGGTGGAATCCAGTGCCAACGGCAATGGGTCAGGGCTACTGGCACCAGTGTTGAGGCACTGGCATGGGTGTGGGTGAAATACAGGGGTGCAGGGTGGGGGCTGCAGGGTGCATGGGCTGCAAGGGGTGGGATGGGGTCTCTGGGGGTTGGGATGGGAGTTCATGGGTGTGGGATGGGGAATGCAGGGGTGGGTGGGATGCAAGGGGTGGGATGGGGATACAGATGTGTGCAGGATGCAGGGGTGGGGTGGGGGTGTGTGAGTGTGGGATGGGGGTGCAGGGGTGGGTAGGATGCAAGATGCAGGGCATAGGGTGCAGACCCAGGGCTGCCAGGCCCCAGGCGGAAGGGTCATTGGGGTGCAGGTTGTGCTGACATGAGGCCAGGGGATGCAGGGTGTGGGGTGTGCAGGCATCCACCCCCCCAGCTCTGTCAAAATCCTGTGACAGCAGCAGCTCTGCTCCAGGACAAGGGTCTCTTGCTCCGGTTGTGATCCCAACCCTCTCGCCATGGTCTTTCCCCCCTCTAGCACCTCAAGGCCTGCGAGCTGACAGCAGGCCTCTTGTCTCACTCGGTTGGATTTCCCAGACTTGATCATGAGCCTGTAGGGAGGTTCCTGGATTCCTGCTGGCAACATCGATCTTTGAGTATCTATGCTTCCTCTGGCTCTCTGACACTCCAGAACACGTTTCTGCACCTCACCCCATGCACAGCTACATTCCATGGGCAGTTTGCTTCGATCTGAGGCCCAGGAAGCATTTTTCTCCACTGGCTGCCTGCAGGCCAGGGAAAATGCTGCGTTTCAGGCTCTTTCGCAGAATTTGTAACCTTTTCTCCATTGTTACTCTGGAAACCTCCCAACAGAGATGGGCAGGAGCTTCTGCTGGACAAGGTGGACTGGGGGGCACCCGTAGGCACACAGGGAGCAGCAGCTGGGCTAAAAATAGACCTTTGGGGGCTGCCAAGGCACTCCCAGCCATCCTAGGAGATCAATGACACTAATTACAAGAGCTTGAAAGAGCAGCTAGTTCTCAGAAGCCAAGTATCTCCTGCTGGCCGAGGACCAGGAGCGATGGCCACATGAAGGATGGGGATGACCATACTTGCTCCCCTGCTACCAACACCTCTGCAGCACTGGGAGCTAATGTCACAGAACTCCTGCTGTTGCCTTGCAGCCTTCCTCCTCCTCCTCGTCCTCCTCCTCCTGGGGCCAGTGGGCTGGCAGCCCTCCTCACTAACTACTGCTTGTTTTCTATGCAACTCTAATTGCAGGGCACGAGGAGTATAACCACCTCACACCACCGGCAGCAAAGAAATTCCTCGGCATTGGCTGTGGGGAGGTGGTGGTGTGAGAGGGTGGTGTGCCTCTGCCCCTGCATGTGCACAAAATTCAGCGTTATTTATGGAAGGGAAAAAGTTACAAAGAATAACATTACAGGCTGAGTATACCTGGAGTAACACAGTGACTTTGATTACAATTACTGACACTGCTGAGTGAGGTGTAATTAATAGCACAGAGTAATTACGCGGTTCCTTCATCTGTTTAAAAATATATAAATATTCTCTGCTGAGTTTTCATGGAAAGCAGCAAACACCAGCCCCAGAGTCAGAGCCCTGCACGGCTCCATGCATGGACTCTGGAAAGCAGAACTGAGGAGGAAAAAGGGGGAAACGGTGAAAGAAGAACTGAAAGTAGCTGGTTCCAGAAGCAGCCAAATGATGCCCAGGGTACCTCAGGAAGCTGAACACCAGTAAAAAAGTAAAATGGAGCCTGAGGGGCTGCACTTTGTCAGGCATGAGTGGCAGTGCCATTGCCGAGACGGTTCCAGAGGGTGCTGCTGCTCCCCACCAAACCCAGCAGAAGTGGCATGAAGGCGATGGGCTTTGTTTTAAACAGATGAAGCACCCACCCTGGCTACCACATCACTTGCCAGTGAGGTCCCGCTTGGCCCCGGTGGATTCGACACTGCCAGCTGGGCTCGAGTGTGGATGTTCCTGGTACAAGTGGAGATGGTTGGAGCTGATGGAGTGTTCCATCCAGTACTTCTGAGGCTGCCTCAAAGAACCCACTGCCTTCTCAAAGTGTTGGGGGACTCCCAGAAGGCAGTGATGTGAGCACCTGAAGACTCTCTGGCGCCAGGGCTGGCCCGCCAGCCCCATCACTGGCCACCGGCGCGTTGGCCAGGGGCAGCCCTGCGTGGCCCTGCACGCTGTAGGCACTGCTGTCCCGGCTCTGGCACATGTCTCCAGACAGGATACGACACTGAGGACCAGAAAGAAGTGTCCCTTGTTCTTCCCCGGACAGAAAACACTCAGAGCTCCAGAGAACCCCCCAGGCAGGTTACAGCCAGGAACTGTCACCCAGCTGGCAACGTGAGGGGGGGTTCTTGTGGGTCCTGGCAAGGATATGGGATGGAGCATGGGCAGCATCGGCCAGAGCCTGTGTAAGGAATCCCTACGTTGGCATCTGCCTGGTGGGGCTTGGCGGTGGTGAGAGGGGAGTGCCCCACAGCGAAAAACTCTCCCTCTGGTGTCTCCGTTGCTTCAGTGCTTCTGACTTGATGTTTTGTTTTGTTTTCAAATGTGAAGACCTGAGATTGAGCGTGGGTTTTCTGTCTGCCACCAGACGCCACGGCATGGGATGGCCCGAGGCATCACCTTCCTGTCGCCTTTCCTTCACCACGTGTAGAGGCACCTGAACAGGGATGCGATTCCCGATACCAAGGCGTTGGCAAAGCTCCAAGCGTTGCTCGGCACTGCTGGTCCCACCGGCTCCGGCTGAAGGGTCCTGCAGCGGTTCAAGGACCAGAAGAAAGTTCACGGAGACCTTGTGACCTGTATGGAAATTGCTTCCCCTGTCCACGGGGGGCTGAGGGGCTGCATTTTAGCAGCTGCTTGAGCTTGTGTAAGGGGTGGGGAAGGAGGTGGAGCTAACCCCAATGGGGCTCTCAGAGAGAGGCGTTTGGGGGGTGCCCACTGGCACTCCAACCCCCCGCGCCTCCAGGACGGCAGTGAGCAGGCGCTGCTGCTGCTGCCGCAGCATGTCAGCCATCAGCAGTGGCAGGGAGTTGAAGCTGGCACTGAGCTGCTCCAGCTTGGATTCCAGGCCACTGATCTGCTTCTCCAGATCCTCGCTGCGGTCATTGAGCTCCGTGATGAGGTCATACATCACGTTCTGCATCTGGGGAGGGGACATAGGGGATAGCAGAGGGGTTAGTACCATGGCTGGAGGGGTTAGTGCTGCTGCTGCTGGCAGAGCTGACCCCTTTAGCCCCGAGAGTTCCCAGGCTTCTGTGACGATGATTTGGCTCATCCCTGGACATCACAGCAAGGAAACTCTGCCAGCCCTGTGTTGCTGAGCAGTGGCACCCCTTGCAAAAGCGAGTGCAGGGAGCCCCTGGCTTGGGTATGAGTTTTTCCTCCTGCCTTCCAAGGGCAGCCATCCCACAGCAGCTATTCCTGGCTGACACCAACTAAGCTGGAGTATTTTGCGGTCAGCCAGGTCTGCTTTACTTTTTCTGAGTGAAGAGAAACACTCGGGTAGTCTGGCTGAGCCACAAGGGACTTGCCTTTGAGAGGTCGACAAGGGTGTTGGCTTGGTCACTCAGCTTCCTCTGCTCCATCTTCACACTCCGCAACCTGGGGAGAAGGAAAGAGCAACATGGTTGCACACCTACCCAGTTTCAAAGTGCAGCTGGAGAGCTGCCTACATCCTAGGCAATGGAAAACTCTCCCCCCACCCCTGCCAGGGACTAGGCCTCAGTTCATCTAGGGCTCAGCATGCCCCCAGCCCAGTGTGTGGTCCCTTACTGGTGAATGGCTTGTAGGAACTTCCTCTGGTGCTTCCTGACTTTGGCATGGTCGATCTTCTTCAGTAGCTTGGTATGCTTGTAGATGAGCCATGTTTCCCGCAGGACGTTGGCTGCCGCATTCTTGATCTGCAAAACAAGAGCTGGTTGCAGGTCACCAGGCCCCAACATGTGGGATTTCACAGAGACATTTGTCTGGCTCTGCCATGAACTGGTGTCGCAAGAGCATTTGACTGGCCCCAGCTGGAGCGAGGCGCTCAGCCTCTCAAGGAATGATGGGCAGCTCAAGCAAGAGCAAGGGCAGGCAGAGCTCTTGGCACCCGCACCACCGCCCTGCTCTGCACTGATGCTTCAGCACTGGGCTCCTCGCCTGCATGTGAAATTGTACCCTAAGGTTCAAGAAAAAGAAAAAAATCCCAAAGTTTTTCTCGATTCCTGCATCCATCTGCCACTCTTGGCAGGTCCCGGTCGGTCCGCAACTTCCGCAGGCTCCCTGGCTATACCGCATCTCTGCTGCTCTCACTCCAGGAGGAGTTGGCTGCCGTCTGCCTGGCATGGAGCCGAGAGATCCATATCCATGGCCAGAGGAGAGGGCTGACCAGCTGTTTGCTTTTCCGGCTCAGTCACACCAAGGTCCTGACTGCCCCTGGGGTGTCAGGGCTCTGGCTGGGATGTGGCTCTGCTGGGGGCTCCATTCTCATTACATCATATGCCATTGTTGGTTTGCCAGTGTTTTGCCATGATGAGGCTACTGAGACCAGAGACCTCCTGCAGCCCCCACATGTTACCAGGGATGTGACACCAGACCCTGGCATGACAGCGACCCCATAGATCCCCCATTGCAGGCTCTAGGTCCCTCCTTGGGAATGGAAATGGCAGGAGCCTCACAGAGTGGCTCTTGTCTGCAGTGAGCACTGAATTACCAAAATCCGGTTGTCCTCCTGACACCGACAGAAGTGAGATCATGCTCTGCAAAAGGAGGGAGTCTGTATCCTCCAAGAGGGAAAAAAAATAGGCTTTTCCTTTCTGGGGTGTGACTGAGCATCCTGCATTGCCTAAATTCCCAGAACAGAGCTTGACGGTGTTTGCTTTCAGCATAACTCTTGCACCTGAGCTGCGCCCATAGCACTTGGACAACTTCTTCCACTGTGGTACCCACAGGACCCACACCCAGAGGTGCTGACACCTTCCTCCTGCCATGGTATCCCAAATCCCCAGCTTCTGAAGATGACATGGCCCCCTGCTCCTGCTGCCCTCCCGTGGCACCTTACCCGCTTCGTCAGCTGTGTGTCCATCATGAAGTTGTGGACATGTTTCTCAGCTTTGGTGAGCTCCAGCTTCCTGGCCACCACAGCCACCACCAGTGCCGTGCAGCCAGCACCCTGTTCAGGGATATCAGTTGGGGAAATGGTTTGTCACCCTCTTTAACAGCAGCACTTACACCCTCACCCTTGCAATCCCCTAATTAACTAAAGCTACACGCTCTCCCCATTACCCTAACAAGGAGATATCACAGAGCTTGGGTGTCCTTGAGTGGCTGATGGGGGACTGGGTAATTAACGGGAGAGACCAAGGCTATTGACAAGGTCAGTGGTGAGCCTGTGCCATCACAGGCCAGGGATCTGCCCCATGCTGGTGCCCTGTAGGATGGGGAGCCCCCCACTCCAAAGAGGGGGGAGTGGGAGAGCGGTGGGGAGGTACCAGGCAACCTCGGTGAGAGCAGGGAAGGGGCCCCAAATCAGGACCCCTCAAATCACCACAGCTTCCAACAGCACCAGCTGGGAGCTTGCTTATCCTGGCTGTTAGGGCCGGATCTGCGCAGCAGCCATCAACCCCAGCACACATTGTCTCTGGAAAGCCAAGGTGCTCCTTCCAGAGCCTCCCTGCTGTGTTCCTGAGCTCTGCCCACTGCTGCCCACACCGGCTGAACCGCTCCCTCCAGCGTTCTGGCAGAGCCATGCCAGCCTGGCAAGCGCTCTTTAATTTAATAGAGTCATTAATTAACATGATGCCCTGAGCTGAATCCTTCCGTATCCTCGCAAGTGGGACCACTGCACTCTCTCAGCTCCTACCATTTCTTTCTTCACGGTGGGGCAACCACCCCTGGTGCTGTGGCTTGGGAAGCCCAGTAGAGCCCCCAGCCTCAGTGGGTACAGGATCTGCATTCCTGGGGGGGGGGTGTTGCTGTGCTGGGGATGGGGGACACTTTGAAGGATGGTGTCTCACTTCAAAGTAACTGTGGGCTGGGGGACAGCTTTGGGAGCCTGTGGCCCCGGGACCCCCTTGGCCAAGCCAGTGGCTGCTCCCCTGCTGGGAATCGCTGCATGGCCCTCACCCATAGGGAATTGTTCTCCCTTGCTTGGCTCCCACCAATAGAACCGGCTTCATCTGAGATGGATCAAAGGGTTTGCAGATAATATAAAATTAATCCCCGATGGTGGAGCCGCCCTGGCTGAAGGCTCTCATGGGGCTGCCCTTAGCTGGGAACAGGGATGGCTCCATCCCCAGGGCCTGGAGCTAAGGTGGGCAGAGCCGGAGTGCTGGGTGTTGGGATAAATCTCTGGAGGAGCCATGGCCACCAGGCCCCTGGCCACTCCTTCAGCAGCCCTGGCTGGTAAGTCCCACAAGCTGGGAGATCTCATGGGCACCTTGGAGCAGGTATGCCTGAGGCCCTGGCAGATGGTGACGTTTTGGCCAGAAGGAAGGGAAGCCATGGCAGAGCAGTGATGCTGGCAGGGGGTGAAGGGCTTCCAGCTGGTTCCAGCTCTTAGCAGGAGTCAGCAGCATTTGGAATCACTCTGAGTGACAGAAGGTGGTGTGCACCAGGAAGGCCAAGAGATGCTCAGGGGCCCCTCTTCTCCCTGGGCACATCACTGGCCCTACTGTGTGTGGCTCCCTCCACACTTACTGAATGCGGGTCCAAATCCACCCCAAATTCACCAGCTGGGACTGCTCCATCAGCTTGCAGGCTGTGAGACCTCAGACCTGAAGCCTCACACCTTGTACGTGGACAAAACAGCTGGGAAATAGGTCCCCTTAAAATCCAGTGGCCCCACTGCTGCAATGGGGACAGGCAGAACCTGTGGGATGGGCAGCTGGCTTGGCACAGCCCTTACCATGATGCCAGTGAGGAGGCAGACTCCCTTCCCACAGTAGGTGTGTGGGACCATGTCACCATAGCCAATGGAGAGGAAAGTGATGGAGATGAGCCACATGGCACCCAGGAAGTTGCTGGTTACATCCTGCTGGTCATGGTACCTGCCAAGGAGACACAGACATGAGTGTCACAGCAGGGGACAGGGATGGGTGTGGGAGAAACAGGGGTGCCTGGGCACAGTGGCTCCCCTGGCACAGGCTGTGCTGGGGTTTAGGAACAACACAGCAGGACGTCCCATAGCAGCAGTGGTTGCACAATTTCTGGTGCAGAAAAACCCAGATGGACAAAATCAGAGCAAAAACTCAATGGAAAGGGCTTCTGCTTTTAGTCAGACCTGTCACCAAATCCCCATCCCGCTCCCTGTGTCCCCAGTGTCATGTGGTGCTGTGGCGAGAACCGGCTGATGGGAGAAACAGCTGTGGCTCTGCAAAACCCTCGACTGCAGGAGCCCCACTGCTGCTGTCCTCCCCTGCTCCTCGCGCTGCTGCAGCCTGGGCTGTGCTGCCCCAGGGGACTGCCGTCAGCAGCCCCAGAAGAACCGCCAGGGACGGATTCTACCCAGCCTCCAGCATCCACTTGGCTCTCAGATGGTGCAGGGGAATGGCTCACACACTCAAGACACAGCACACGTGGAGTGGCTGCAGCTTCAGGGATGTGCTGCAAACTTTCCAGGTCATGTCCCTGCTGAGCTATGAGCTCAGCAACTGCTCTGGCCGTCCTGGACGTCGGCTGCAGCTCCTCCAGCAAACGTGGGGGCCCCAGACATCTCCTGCTCCCCAGGGCTGGTGCAAACCTGGCCAAACTGTGCAAGTAATGCTTCCCGGGGGATGCAGCGTTGACTCCTGGCAGCAGAGCGGGGCCTGGCCCAGTCTGCAGCAGGACTTGGCCCTGAGCCCTGGGCAGGGGCAGGCAGCACCTTTGTCCCCCCATGGATAGGATAGTTGCCCTTCAGCCTCCCCAGCAAGTCTTCTCCCAGCCTTTTCACGGAGTCATGAGAGGGAAAACAGATGGAGCTTTTGGCAATCCCAGCTCCCGGCTCATTGCTCCCAGAGCAGTTGGGTTTTCTCCTGTTCCGAAATGTTTTTCCCTCAAGTAACTGGATACTCAAATGAGATCCTGGTGCAGGAAAAAGCACCCTCAGCCACGGTGAGAGTTGCTCTGGGCAGCTGGCCAGGGGAGCTATAGCCCATAACCACAGTGGGGCTCCCCAAAATCCCAGCGCCAGCAGTGGCATGCACCCCCTATCCCGGCCAGTGTATTCCCCTGTGAAGGGCTGAGCCCAGCTCATCACATTGGATGGAATGTCTTGGGAGATGACCCCGAGAGCATCAGGCTGGACAAGGGGGTTACAGCCGAGCTGGACAGATGGACGTTTTCTCTTCTGACCAGCACTTGAGGCAGAAGGAGCTGATAAACCAGAGGCTGGCACTCACCACGGCTGGTGTGGGCAGGAAGAGGGGCCACCCGCTCATGCCAAAGGACTGCTGCAATCAGCCAGACTTGAGTACTGCTTCCCACTGTCCCCTCGCCCGCCTGCCCCCCCTCGAGGCCACAGCGACCCCGTCGCTGTGGCTGACACAAGTGTCACCCCCCGCCTGCACCGCGCCGCCAGACGCCGCAGCAGCACCACCTCGGCTGAACTAACCCCACGGCTTTGGGCAGCCCCAGCCCCGGTGGGTGCCCCGGGGTGGGCTGGCTGCACGAACGAGCACACGTGCGGGCGCACGCGCGCGCCGTCGGCGGGCAGGCCCGGCAGCGCTGGCGGCAGCGCAGGCACCGCAGGCGGCTGTGCTCGGTGGCCAGGCGAGCGGGCGGGCGAGGTTGCTAAGCGACTCGCTGCCTTCGGAGAGCTGCGGCCCCCCGGCGCGCACGGGAGGATGCTGCACCCACAGGCTCTGGAGCAGCCCACGGTGCCGAGGGGACGTGCCATGGCCGTGCCACCCCCAGCCCCGGGGACGATGTCTTGGAGCGACACAACCACCTCTGAGCTGCCTGGCCCCCGGCAGGTGCTGGTTGGGAATGGTCCTGCAAGGAAGAGAAAACTGGTTTCCAGTGCTGGTGCAGCAACCTGCCATCAGTGGGGACAGGGGGACACATTCTGGGTGGCCCCTGTGGGAGCTGTGTGACACCCAGGGCTCGTGCATGCCCCAGGGACAGTGTGTCCTTCTCACGTGGAGCATGTCCCAGAGGTTCTGCATCCCCCAGTCCTGCCTCCCCCAGGGCTGATGCATCTCCAGACCACCTGGGTTCGCTTCTGCCACCCTATAGACAGAGGGAGGTGATGCCAACTGTTGTGCTGGTGATCTGCAGCACCTCATCTGTGTCATTTCTGGGATTTTTTTTTTTGGTCTCTAATGGTTCTTTATTTATATTGTGTTTTCCTGCCTAAGCCTCGCAAGATGTGAGATGACCCCTCTTGTGTGTGTCCCGGGTGCCTGTCAGCCTGTGCCCTATTTAGGATTCACTAACAACAATCTCCAAACGCAGTTAAGCAGCACCCAAGGATCCAGCTTGGATCCAGGGAGGCAGGAAGGCAAACATAGCCTGTAAAAGCTTGAAAATCTCAGGGTGCCATCCTATACCTCTACCACAGCACTTACATCTGCCCTAATGCCTCTTTGTGGGTGACCAGAGCAACAGGTCTCACCCCGGGGAAGAGGAGGAGTGGCCTTCCTCTCGTCTTGCAAGCACCTGGAAGCAATTTGGGTGTCCCAGGTGACCCTGTTTGTGTAATGCCAGTTGGGGTGTAATCCCTTGCATGTCAGTTCCAAGGATGACACAAAGTTGCCACAACAGGACACAGGACACCCTGCAGGAGACCTGCCTTCCTTGCCAGGGGACGAACGTCTGCTGCCGGCACCTTGCACCATGGCCATGGAGAAAACCCTCTGGCACAGCACTGGGGATGCCACCACCACAGCCCCCTGGTTCCCTTGGTGGACAAAGAGTGGTGGCAGGTCCTCGGGAGATGGAGATGCACTGGTACCCACCAGGCACGCCAGTGCTGGCACGATGCCATCTGGCTGTGGGTTTTTCACCGCAGTTTTGTCATGGCAGTCAGTCACAGTGATGCCAGAGCCTGAGCCAGGCCCCGCCCCTTACCAGCGGCACCTCTGGCCTCTCCCCATACACAGTCCCCCAGCTCCTGCTGTTCTCCATGTCCCCCACCCACACTCTCGGGGCTCCTGGCACCTCACACCGTCCCCTGGCCCAGGCACTGTGCTGCGAGGACAGGGTTGACCCTGCTCTACCTCCTGCCCTGGGGACAGGGCTTGGTGGGGGGAACCCGTGGCTGCCAAGGCCCCAGAGCCTTGCATCCCTCCCACAGGGTGCTGGGACATCGCAGCTTCACTGAGCATCCCAAACCGCCATGCATCCCAAACCGTGAACTGCTGACCATCCAGAGCTGCTGCACATCACCCTGAACTGCTGCACATCCTGAACCACTGATCATCCCAAACTTCTGCACATCCCAAACTGCTGCTCATTGTGAACTACCGTGCATCCCAAACTGCCAAGCGTTCCAAACCGCCACGCATCCCAAACCGCCACGCATCCCAAACCTCCACGCATCCTGAACTGATGTGCCTCCTGAACAGTGAGCATCCCAAACTACCAAGCGTTTTGAACTCTTGAGCATCCTGATCGACCAAGCATCCAGAAATGCTACATCTCCAAAACCACTGCCCATCCTGAACCACTATGCACTCCAAACCTCTCTCACCTCTCGCACACACGGACTGTCCATGCAGCGATGATCCAAAGGGAAATGCTGAAGACCAGCAGCACCGTCCCGGGGCAAATGGTCATGAGTGTCTTCATGACGAAGCGGGTATTGAAGTTGATCTTGTTGAGGGCCCCGATGCTGCGTGAGGATGCGTCGGTGAAGAGCTTGCTGTGCAGCAGCATCACTCGAGCGATCAGGTAGAGGCGCAGGAACATGGGGATGGACAGGATGATGTCCACATCCGCCTCTGCCCGAGAAGGTGTGTAGGAGAAAGCCAGGCGGGCTGTCCAGAAAAATTTGTACTCCCCAGGGATGGGGTGTATGGCACAAACCAGCATCTCCAGGCTGATGTAGAGGATGCGCTCATAGGTCATCGCTATCCGCCAGTCGTCAGCTCCATTGTCGATCACAAAGAGCTACCGAGACGCAAAACCACGTGGTTACTGGTGGCCCCAGCCAACCTGCCCCACTGGCCTCTCACTACAGGCAGCATGGGTCTGACACTAGAGCCAAAAGGAGCTTGGGTGTGGCATGGCCAGGAGCACTGAGGATGGACAGGGTAGGAAAGGGTGGGAATGAGCCATCACCAGCACCTCTGCTGATCTGCCAGTGTGTTTCAGGGATAGTTGCAGTGCTGGGGACACTCCAGAAGGCTTTAAGGTGCCTGGCCTTGAGCATGTGCCCAGGCATGACATGGGGACAGCTCACTGAAACACCAGCTGGCAGGAGCCCACCTCCCAGAATGGCCCCCTCACCCAGGCAACAGAGACGGGTGAGCTGTGGGGCCACAGAGCACCAGCATGAGCCACCCCAGCCCCTCTGCTCCCACTGGTGCTGCACTGGTGTCACTGACAGCCACCACACCCTGAATTCCAGGGCAATTTTTGGGGAGGCAACACCACAGTCACAGCATCCAGCTGCTGGCAGAGATGGGATCCAGTTGTCATGGCAACAGACGGTTCATCCTGGGTACACCAGCTCCTCTCCCACCATCAGTGATGGAGTTAGGGTCTCTGCAGGAGCTGGGGGGGATGGCAGCTTGGGCTGGCCTTTCTGGAATGCCACCAGAGCTCTGGAAGTGATCCACCCTGTCCTGCCTTGGCAGGTCTGTTCTGAGGCTACCATTGGCTTCTCCCTGGTGCAATGGGGACACTGGTGTCACCCACAGCAGCAGGAACGTTCTCAGGGCCCCTCTGCAAGCAGCACTTGGCAAAGATGCCACCAGGAAGGGATCAAAGGGGACGTGGCAGCTGGTGCTACAGTCCATGTCCTTGACCCTGCAAGCACAAAGCGTGCCCAGGGGTCCAGGACCTATCGCAGTCACTCCAGCCAGGGCAGTGGGTGGGGAGCATGGCTCCGGCTGGCACTGAGCCCAGGAACAATCCTCCTGCCCTCCCAGAGGCCCCAGTGCACCTGTGCCAGCCACCCCGCTGGCAGGGCACGGCCCTTGGGGCTCTCCCTGGGGATAGCAGGAGCCACTGGGACTGACTCCTGGAATGGCCGTCCCGGCCACCTCCCTTTCTGTAGGGAAAGCTCTGCTCTTTTTAGCTGCTTTGTTTGAGAAAATGTTTATAAAAATGCTCCAAGCTGTCAAGGGAGATCCTCAGGCATTTAGCAAGCTGACAGCCCATTCCTTCCTGGAAAAGGGTGTTAAAATAAACAAATTAGCAAGAGGAAAAAGGCCTTTTGACTGCATAGTGGGGGGTTGCCATAGTCCAACTCAGGTAGGGAAGGAGCAAGGGGGGATCCAGGCAGGTGTCCCCTGAGCCAGCCCCTCTCAGCTCTGCACCTTTGAAGCATCATTGTGGGTTTCCGTGGAAACTTGGTGTGGTCCAGTGGTACTCAAAGGGGCATCCCCAGCATCACTGGCTCCAGCAGGAGAAGGAGCAAGTGTGTCAGCCACCACATCTCCAGACAAGTGAACGCCAAGAAACCACTAAGTTGCAGCACGGGGACAAAAGCTTCACCAAAATGCGCACACAGCCCTGGGAGTCAAGCACGGGAACGAGGGGGGCTCTGTCTCCCCAAACGCCTTGGTTGGCACTGGCAAACTCGCCAGCACTGCATTCCTTCATGTGTTGTAGTGATAATGGCATGCTGGCAAGGGATGGCACATTCCACACCTCCACCCAGCACCAGAGACATTGCTGGGGTGCCCCAGCCCCAGAGAAACTGAGGCACAGAAAGATCTTCAAGTATCCGAAAGGACTAATTAACACAATTAGTAGGGTCATACAATCACAGACTGGCTTTGGCTGGAAGAGACCTTAGAGCTCATCTCATTCCAAGCCCCTGCCATGGGCAGGGACACCTTCCACTAGACCAGGTTGCTCCAACCTGGCCTCGGACACTTCCAGG
Organism: Chiroxiphia lanceolata; assembly: GCF_009829145.1. Classification (NCBI taxonomy): domain Eukaryota; kingdom Metazoa; phylum Chordata; class Aves; order Passeriformes; family Pipridae; genus Chiroxiphia; species Chiroxiphia lanceolata. The sequence continues at coordinate 2,600,372 of NC_045665.1, forward strand.
GATGGGGCAGCCACAGCTTCTCTGGGTAAGAGAGAAAGATGGAATACTGAGGGAAGAGACTGAAGTCATTGTTTCCCGGAGGCTGGGAAGTCTGACAGTGCCATGGCCGTGTGAGAACAGCCCCCTCCTTGGGTGAGAGGGACAAGAAGCTGAGGATTTACAGCTCTGGAAGCTCCACTCCACCCCAGTTGGATTATCAGCAATGCTTTTACAACACTTAAGAGATAATAGGGTGATCAGCAGCCAGCACATCTCTGCCTGGAGCAGCTCGAGTCAAACCAATCTCATTCCCCTCCTTGCCAGTGTAACTGGCCTGCCAGAGCAGCCAGGACTTTAGTGAGGTTTGGTCTCTGCGTGGAGAAGGACAGCAGTGGGATTTTGGCTCTGGTCAAGGCGGGAGAGGGGGGATGACCTGACGGCTGTGAGGGTGGACGCTGTATTTGCACAACATGCTGCCAGGAACAACAAGCAGAGGAAGCCACGAGCACCAGGGCATGGCTCGCCCAGTTGACCCTGACCGCTGCCACCCCAGGGTAAATATTATTCCAGCAAAAACCACAGCTCCCAAGTACTTGTTTTGAGCAACCCACCCCCAGGCTTGGTCCCCATGCAGGCAGGCTGAGCTGGAGTGGGGGCTGCAGGGACAGAGGTGGGCAGGGACCAGGATGCTGGCAAAGCCACACTGGCACTCAGCCCCGAGAGGGACAAGTTGGGATTATGGTACACTCAGGACTGGGAGCTTCGACATCCCTTCCCGGGATGCTCCTTCTCCTGACTGGTGATTCATTCCTCCCATGCCCAAAACAGGCCGGCATCGTGCTGAAGCTAGTTACGGTGGGGAAGTGCAGCCTTCCTGTCACAAACTGGGAGCCCTTTAACTTCCCAAGGAGGAAGAGAATGTGCAGCCCTGATTAGGTAAGGATTTCACAGTTTTCCTTGGCACCTTGGCTGGTCCAAGCCTTTCCTGGCCACAGCTTCCCCCAGCCACCAGCAGATCCACCGGGCACCCGGCTCACTGCCCCCCAAGGCCCTAGCAAGGAGGGAGGAGGCTCCACGCAGGTAGTGAGCTCAGATACTATGTCCCACCCAGGTGGCTGGAAAATCCCTCAGCCCACCCCAGCACCCCCTCACTTGGCACTGATGATGCCAGCACCTACCTGCACCTCCCGTGTGTGGTAGGCAATGATGAGGCCCAGCAGGATCACGGTGGAGAGGCTAATAAGGCATTTCAGGGCCAGGGAGAACATGGAGTCCTGCAGGGCAAGAGTGGGGAAGGCATTAGGGGGTGTGCAGCTGTGGGACACTATTGGCCCTGGGCTCCACACCCCAAGGAAGGTGCTGACCCCCAACACCTACTATCTCCCCCTCAATAGCACTTTGGCTGCCTCAGCCCCCACCCTAAGCAGCTTGGCATGGTAGCGAGGGCACCATCAGCACCATCAACATCACTGGCACCTCTGGCATCCAGCACCACTGGTACCACCAGCACCGTGGGCTCTTCCTCCAAAACTCTTTTTTAAAATTAATTGTGCTGAGTGCAGTTCCCAGCCTCCCCTCACTGAGATGTGTGACGCCAGCACCCTAGCCCCATCCAGCCTGAGCCCAATATTATGGCACCCAAATGGGTGGCCTAGATCCTCCTGCTAATTAGTCCTATGTAAATTAAACCAGCTCCTGATTCACTGGTGGCCGAAGTGGCTGATCCCCAGGACCCCACTGGGAAAAACAGGATTCACCGTCTCCTTTGGACACCGGTAAGCTCATGTGGGTGCAGCCACAGACTGACTCCACCAGTGCAAGGGCTTTGGCAGCAGCTCACCACGTTGTTATCCCTAAACCAACTTGCCTTGCTGCTGCACCCATCCCACACCCCCTTCCCCCATCCCTACCATGGTGAGACCCGGCACACTCATGACATGCTCACAGCAGGCCCTCCTTGGCTCGCCAGTGTGCTGGGCTGCCTTCAGGTTCCCTTGGCTCCTTCTCACCGGTGTTCCTCATCCCTGAGGGGTGTTTGCACGCGGAGAAGGGACTATTTGCTGCGGAGGCGGTGATGCATTGTTAACAACTTGGCTCCAGCCGCACAATTGTGTGGATATAATGGCTGGTGCTGAGAGAAGTGCTGGGACCAAATACTAGCTATTAATAGGCAGACTCCAGGGCAGAAATGTGGCAAGGCAGCTCTGGCCAGAGCCTTCCCAGTGGCACCAACCCTGCCTGATGCACGGGCATCCACTGGCTCACCTGGCATATGTTACCCACTACATTTACCAATGCCTCCTGCCAGTGTCAGGTCCAAAGAGCTGTTCTGGGATCCCATGCTCGCAGCAAGCAACATGGGATCTTGGCTGAAATGAGGCAAGACCTTGGCACCTGCAGCACATGTCCCACTGCACCACGTGGGTGGCAAGGTGCTTCACCCCAGCAGTGCCGTTCAAGTGGTTGGAAGCAGCAGTGCCGTCCCACAGGCAGGAGAGGCCCTGTCCTGCCCACACTGGAGTGACAGACAGGGACCAGGCAAACCCTGGCCACTGTGTCCTCCCTTCCCAAATCAACCCTGGCACCCTCTGGCTGGGAGCATGTGGTAGCATGGCTGGGGCTATGGGGCAGAGCTGGAGCTGGGCCAGTGCCAGCAGCACCGACATCACAGTCCGCACAACAGCAGCTGGTCCTGACCCTATATAGGTGCTCCCATGCCGGCAGGTTGTGTCCCTGCCGGCAAGCTCTGTTTTCACAGCGGTGGCTGATGGGGGTGAATTTACACCCAGTAGCCCCATTGCTGTAGATCTGGCCAAAGGCCTGGGGAGAAAAGGGCCCAGGGACTCCCCTGCACCCTGCGCTTGTCAGCACAAGCGTTCGCACCACAGTGGGGCAGGGGTGCAGCAGCAGGTCACAGCTGCTGCATGGTGGCAGCGCTGACTCACAGAGTCTTCCCCAGCTGATAAAGCAGCCCAGTGTGCCAGGGCCAGTGAGTGTGGCAGCGGTGCTGCTGGCAGCTTGGTGAGGGTGGACAGTCCCCCCGGTGCCAGGCAAGCAGGCACATGGAGCCTGCAAGGGTGGCCGCGGCTCAACAGGTACAGGCGCAGGTGGGGGAGAGTGGTTTGGCCTTGCTCCTGCCAAAGGAGAGTGGGAATCACCGGGAAAAGGCTCTGGCAGTGAAGCATCCTTCTGCCTTAGCAGGGGAACCAGGGATGCCAGTTTGGCACCAAGGCCTCCCACTGCCTCGGACAGAGCAGTGGAACTGCTGCCTGCAGCCCCCACACACCCACTGATGCTGTAAGCCATGGACAGACGGCACTCAGGAGCCCCCCCACCAGGCAGCTCTGTGGGGAGGCAGCAGGGTCCCCCACACCCACGGGACCCCCAGCCACGTCCCTCCCTTCCCCCACCTCCTCCACCCACACTCCCCTCCCCGCTGCCCAGGCTGGATAATGGCAGGAAGTGATGAGCACCCCCTTCCCACCTTGCTCCTTCCCCTCCACCGGTGGCACTGTGGCAAACGGACCCCCGCTGGGTGCCCCCCAGCCCCCTTGGCAGCACCGTCCCTCTGACGCCCATGGGTGCTGATGCGGTGCCGATGCCTTCCCCTCTCTGGATAGGTATAAATAACATGACAGATGTCTATACAAAGAGTTATTCATATCGCTGCCAACCAGCGCAGCCCGGGAGCAGGAGCTGGAAGGGATGTGGGGGGGAGAATTATAAATAAAAGACACTGTCCTGCAAAAAAAGAAGGGAAAAAAAAAATGGAAGGAAGGGGTGTGGAGGAGGAGGAGGAGGAGGAGGGAGGGGGTGCTTTGCTGCACCACCAAGGGCGCTTTGAGGAGCACCTGACCATGGCAGCAACAGGCACCGCAGACCTCAGTGGGTCGGTGCCCATCGCTGCGGGTGTGTGGGGCAGGACTCGGCACAGCACTCACTGGCACACAGCCCTGGCAGCCCTCAGTCCTGTGTTTGCCTGTCCAACACCTGTGGCTGCAGCATCCACTAAGGCCCTGGGGACACTCCATCAGTCCCCTGCCAGCCTGTCCAACCCTGTTGCGCTCTGGATGGGCCAAACAGCTCCAGGTCTGTCCTATGGGACACCAGCTGGGCCAAATGGCTCTGTGTTTATCCCGTGGGACACTAGACGGGGCAAACAGCTCCATGCTCACCCCACCAGCCACTGTCTGGTACCACCAGCCCCACACACAGCCCCCTGGCCCCGTCAGTACCTTGGAGTAGAGCCCCCAGGAGAGCTCAGTCTCGATGACCATGACAACAATGCCGAACATGCCGAAAATGAGTGCGTAGTCACTGAGGCGCTTCCTCTTCTCGAAGAGCGCTCGGCGGTGCCCGAGCCGGTAGCCGATGTTTTGTGCCTTGCGCTTGGGCCCCTTGGCAAAGGTGGCAGGGGCCGGGCGGGCGGGCGGGCGGGTGGGACGGTGGGTGGCGGGCGCATGGTTGTCCTCACGCGAGACAACGATCTCAGGAGGTCCACCAGCACCGAAGAGCTGCAGGGGCTGTGCCTCTGGCTCAGCCTCGATAAGGTTCCGTCGGGATGCGCTGAGTCGGCTGAGGGGCTTCATCACCCCTCCGCTGTACTTGCAGGAGCTCATGGCAATCTCGGTGAAGGGGTTGCTGTCCCGCCGATGGACCAAGGGGCTGGGCTGCCGGTGTTTGCCACTCGTCACCCCAGAGCCCGCTGGGTGGTCGCCGAGGTTGAGCTGGCTGCCGTGGCGGGAGGAAGGGTGGAGGGCGGCGGGGGCGGCGGGAGGAGGAGGAGGGGCCCGTAACGACCCAGGCGAGGAGTGCAACAGGCTGTGTTGAAGCGGCGGCAGCGCGGAGGGCGGCGGCGGTGACCGTTCATCCCCCGGTAGCGGGCAGGGACACCGACCATCCTCCTCCAAGTCCCCCACGCCCGAATCGTGGAGATGCCCCGATGTCTCCATAACGGCGGTACCGGCGCCGCCTTACAGGGCACCGGTCCCGCTTTACTGGCCACCGGCCCCGTTCGCTGGATCATGAATGGGCGCCGTGCGCTCTCCGCTATCGCCGCCGCCACCGCCACCGCCCCCGCCGCTGCCGCTGGCCCGGCCCCGCAGCGCCATTGGCCACGCTGGGGCTCCCCGCAGGCTGACATCATCCCCGCCCGCTCCCCGCTTTGTATCTCCCCCCCTCATCACACCCCCGGTTCCTGCATCTCTGCGGGGTCGTTCGGGACTTGTAGTGCATGGGGTTGCACCGGGTGCCAGGACCGGTGTGCCTTGACGCACAAGTCCCAAACGACCCCTCACCAGCTTTACCCACTGGGTTCCCCCATGGGCATCCCCCCTCCCCTTGTATGAACCCCCCAATCCCCTTAGAGAGGCTGGAGATTACAAGCAGCAGCTGGAGTGTGTGCTTCCATCCTGAGGGTGGGTCACGCCATGGATGGCAGGGGTGTGTGCGCGTGTGTGCGTGTGTGCCCCAGCACGTCCCCAAGGTGGGGGTCAGGCTGATGGTAGATCCAGAGTATGGGATATGAAGCTATAGATGTGTATACAGGGCCCTAATCCCCCTCTACAACCCCACAGCCCACCCAGGAACACCCCCCCGGCCGTGCCCAGCTGTTGCAGGAGAGGAGTGGATATCAGGGTAGGAGCTTGGGAAGCAGAGATAATCCGTAGGGAATTGGCTGCTGGAAACCTTATTAAAAGACACCACAAAGCATCCAGCTTGCCCAGGCAGAAGTAATTAAAATGCACCTCTGCCCTCAAAAACTGGTGAATTCACGGCAGGGGTGAGGGGACACCACCTGTGTGTCCCTCCTTCAGAAATGAGACACGGCCCCAGCGTGGCAGTGGTTCTCCATATCGGAGCTTTATTCCAGAACAGGAAGTGCTGGCAAAAGGTGGAGGGGGGGATGCTGGGGGGCTGGGGAGGGGGGATGTGGTCCCCAAGCCTCAGTGGAGGGACATGGAGCTACAGGCTTCTGTGGAGCGCCTGCAGCAGTGTCTCCAGCTGCTCGCCCAAGGCCAGCTCATCCCCGTCGTTGGTGATCACCCAGTCGAAGGCTACTCCCTGGTCCAGGCCACACTCAGACTCGGCATCGTCCACCCCTGGCAGCAGCAGAGCCCGGGGAGGCCCCGAGGACAGTCACAATCTGTCCGTCTGTCCCTCCCACTGTGGCCTCACCCCCCCCCCAGAGCTGGGGGGCTGGATCCAAAACCTCTGGCTCCCACTGCCAAGGAGTGGCAGTGGAGGCAGCAGACCCGTGCCTGTGGGTCAACCCCTGTTTTTGGTGCTGTGTTTGGCGAAGCTGCCCCTCACTTGCTCACCAGTGACGAAGACCCAGTTCCTCCTCTTCCTTGTCTCCTCGGTAGCCACCACCCGCACGGTCTGTACCACGTCCCCATAGACGTCCCGGAACCACTCCACATCCGAGAGGCGCCGTGTGTCACTCACCACCTGTGCGGGGGCTCCCTCAGCGCCCACCCTGTGCCCCCCTGGCACCCCTCGTGCCCCCCAACAGCTCACCCACACCGGGTGCACTGCCCCCTCCACCGCTGCCCGGCAGAAGAAGCCAGGGTCGGCACGGCGCTTCTCCTCGCCCCAGTGGATCATGTCCTGTCGGAACATCTCCTTGTAGGCACTGGCATCCAGGAGCCGCTGGAAATTGAGGCCATGTTCCTGCAGGGAGAGGAGGGTCAGTGCACATGGTCCGGGCCATGGAGAACAGCATGACATGGCATGGCACAGCAAGGGCAGGTGTGATATGTCATGGGTCAGCACAGTTCAGTATGGCACAGTGTGGTATGGCATGAGCATGGGATGGCACAGCATGGCACGGCATGGCATGGCATGGCACAGCACAGCTCGGCACTGTGGTGTGGCACGCACATGGCAAGGCACAGCACAGTACGTGCCCTGGCACAGATCAGTGTGGCATGGCATGGCATGGCATGGCATGGCATGGCACGGCATGGCACGGCATGGTGGGGAGGGGCACAGTGTAGTGCAGCATGGCACAGCTCGGCACAGTGTGGCACTGCATGTCATGGTGCTAGACGGCACAGCACGGCAAGGAGTGTCCTGGCACAGCTCGGCGCGGTGTGACGTGGCTCGGGGTGCGGCACGGCCGCGGTACCTTGGCGTACTGCTCCTTGAGGGGCCCGGAGAGGCGCAGGATGGTGCAGACGTCGGGGCCCAGCCTGCGGGAGAGGGGTCAGCGGGACTGGCACTGGCACCGGCTCCGCTCGGCCGAGTCCCGATCTCTCCATCCCCCCGTACCGGACCCAGCCCTCCGGTACCGGACTCGCCCTCGGGGCCTTTCCGGCCCACGCCCCCGCCCCCGGCCCCGCCCGGTACCGGCTCCGCAGTTCCTCGGCCACGAAATCCTTCCCCGATTTCCTCTTCCCGCTCAGCAGCAGCACCGCGCGCGGCGCCGCCATCAGCGCTCGGACCCGCCCCGGTCCCGCTCCGGTCCCGCCCCGGCCCGGTGACTCCGCCCGTCCCACGGCCCCCCCTGCCGGGCGGGGCCGGCACCGCACCGAGGGGGCCCCGCAACCCCCCCGGGACACGGCGAGCTCTGCCCCGCCCCTCAGAGCATCCCGTACCCCCAGCCCCCCTCTGCTCCCTGTGCCCTCCCTTTCCCCATTTTCTCCTCACACACCCCATTCTCCTCTGAATCCCCCTTTCCCCAGTACCTTGTTCCCCTCAACGCTCCCTCTTTCCTTCCAGCACCCCCTTTTTCCCAGCTCCCCCCACCACCCTCTCTTCTCCCCCGGCAACCCCCTTCTGCTCCAACACCACCTATTCCCCTCTGCCCCGTCTTTCCATCTGCACTCCCTCTCCCCCCCCCCCCCCACTCCTTCCCCCCTGCACTCCTCTCTTCCCTCCCAGCACCCCTTCTTTGCCCCGCAGCACCCCGTTCCCCTCTGCTCTCTCCTTTCCTCCTGACTCCCTATTCCTCCTCTAAATCCCCCTTTCCCCAGGACCCTCTTCCCTCAGCACCCTCCCTTTCCCTCCCTCCCACACCACCCCCTTTTTCCCCACACCCACACAGCTCTGCCCAGTGGTGACTTTATTCATGGTGGCAGTCAAGCATCACACAGTGCATTTGGTCAGGGACCTGGCCCTACTCGGCCCTACAGGGTGCAACAGTAGTTCCCAGCCTCCCAAAAACAGCCCATGGGGGGCCCCTTGCGTGACTGAAGGCTTGTGGTGAGGAGCCACCCTGGCACACTACAGTGCTGTCCCCTGGCTCTACCCCCCTATGCCGTGGTGCTGTGGGGCTCTCCGGCCCCACTCTTTCCTGGAGGTGCTGCAAGAGAAGGGGAGGTGGGATGGGGTGCCGAGGGGGGAAATCCCCCAGGCCCCCTGGCACCACCTGCCCCAGCTCACCCGCTGTAGTGCCGCAGCACGTACTCCTCGAAGCCATCGGCCGCTTTCTTGTCACCCCCCTCCTGCCACGCCACCTCCTCCAGCAGCTCTTCCACATCATCCACGAAGTCAACGAACCGCAGGCGGTCGTGGGCAAAGACCCCGTCAGCCCCAAAGACCCCATCCAGCCGTGCTGCCAGCCCCACAAAGTGCCCCCCCAAGCCCAGGCGCCCCATGAAGCTCTCCAGCAGCCGCAGGAACTGCGCCTTCTGCACTGGCTCCAGCACAGCCCCCAGCACCTCCCGACCCTCCTTGCGGGCGCAGTCAGCCACCCCTGAGCAGCCCTGTGGTGCCCGGTACCGCTTGAGCAGGCGCAGCTCACGGGAGCCTTGCTGGGGGTGGCTGTGAGATGGCTTCCCCCAGCCTTTGCCTGGCTTGTGTTCCCGGGGGGGCCGGGGGTCCTTCCTGTGCCCCTGGGGTTTGCCATGCTTCCTTCTCTCCTGCTCATGCGGGGTGCCCCTGGCACTGTGCTGCTTGTGCCACTTGCTCTCCTTCTCCACCTTGAACGGCTTCTTCCAGGGTGTGGGGAAGGACCCGGCCCCCTCCGCCTCTAGCACCTGGCCCAGGCGCTGCTCCAGGGCGCTCAGTTCCTCCACAAGCCCCTGGAGATCCCCAGAGCCCCGCACACGCTTCAGGGTGTCCGCCAGCTCCTGCCGCAGCACATCCAGCTCACCGTGCCATCGTGCCGTGGCCTTGCCGTGCGCTGGGACACCTGTGGCATGGGGCTGCTCTGCTGCTGGCCCCCTGGGGCTGCTCGGTGTCCCCGTGGCCTGCAGGCGCTGCAGCTCAGCCCGGGCGTCCTGCAGCGCACTGACCTCCCGCTCCAGTGCCGCGCGCAGCCGCGCGTTCTCCTTGGCCAGGCCCTGCTGCTGCGCCCCCGCTGCAGCTGCCTGGCCCTCGCTCCTCTGCAGCAGTGCCCGCAGCTCATCCTTGTGCGCCTGGGGCAGAGAGAGGGGACTGTGAGAGAGGTGGGAGCAGCAGAGCACCACCGGCACACAACACCAGGACGCCAGGCACCCACCTGCAGCTCTGCCTGCATGAGCCGGATCTCCTGGTTTTCCTTGGCCAGCTTGTCCAGGAGTTGGCTCATGGACTGAATGCTCTGGGGGTCCCCAGCATCTGGCAGAGGCGGCTTCTGCTGTGAGTCCTGGGGGACAGGAAGTTTGGGAGGCCTGGGGGCGCTTGGGACGTCCCCTGCCCTGACTCAGTCCTGCTCAGGGCCTCTCCTTACATTGCTGTCAGTGGACAGCAGTGACTCCTGCTCTCCAGCAGCCAAGTCCCAGCTCCCCACGCTTTCCACAGGGCCTGTGGAGGAGAATGTGGGTCCGAGTGTCCAGGCTGCTGTGGGATGTCCCCCTGCCCAGGTGGGACAGTCCCACATACTCACCATCCACTGGGTCGTAGATGCCACCTGAGGAGAGAAGGGGACAATGAGGGGGATGTCTGGACCCCACGCTGTCCCTGGGGCCTCAGCCACCAGGATCCCCACTCACCAGTGATGATCAGCACCCCCACAGCCACCAGTGCCAAGATGCCCAGCAGGTACTTGCTCATGCTGAGCCCATCCTCGTCACCAGTGTCCGGTGTCCTCCGGTGCAGGGCGTGCGTGGCAGTAGGGGGTCCAGGACGGGGCTTGTGGCCCTGCCGCCGCCGCAGCCCCTCTGTGTCATTGTCACTGCTGGTGCAGCTCCCGTCCTCTGTCTGTGGCCCTGATGGGGGATGGGGAGACCTCCAGGGAGGGTCTACCTCTGAGCACTGCCCTGTGAGGTCCTGACCTGCTCTAGGGGTGCCAGGGCAGGACTGTGGCTCAGCCTCAGCATCAGGCTCCTCCTGCTCATCACCCTCAGTCACACTGGGCTCCGTGGAGCCATCTGGGGCAGGCACTGCCCATGCCCCGGGCTCCGTGCACTCCTCTGGGTCCTGCAGGCACAGGTGCTGGTGTGTGGGGTGTCCCCGTGGGGGGAGCAGCCCCCCAGGCCCCCCATCCTGGCTCACACTCCACCCGCTGACCTCGGGGGACAGGGTCTGGCCAGGGAAGGTGGTGGCACCATTGGTGGTCATGGCTAGGGAGAGATAGAGCATGGGGGTGAGACGGTGGCACAGGGGGTGACACCAGGCCTGCCCCATCCCCATGGTGTCTGCCTGCCTGTGGCTGTGCCCTGGGTGCCTTCATCCTCCTCCTCCTCCTGCAGTTCCTCATCCTCAGTCCTGTGGGAATCCTGCTCTGGACCCACTGCGTCAATGGGCAGACCCTGGGGGAAGGGGGGAAACGCAGGGTGACACCTTCAGCCGCAAGTTCTGTGTGCCCCACTCTGCCCACAGCCCTGGGCAGGCTGTGACGGTCTGCCCAGGGGGTCCCAAGAAGTGGGGTGCTGTCCCAGGGGATCCCAAGCATCCGGGGCTGCCCTGGGGTCTCCAGCCCCGAGGGTCTGCCCCGGGATTCCCAGCCCTAGAGCGCTGCCCCAGGCGTCCCCAGGCGTGGGGCTGCCAGGGAGATCCCTGGAGATCCCTAGCAGCGGGGGTTGCCTTGGAGATCCCTAGCAGCGGGGTGGGCCCTGGGAGTCCCCAGCCCTCACCTCGCTGCCCGCCAGCACCCAGCTGCTCTCTGAGTCTCGGGAGTCCGATTTCTCCGCCATGAGGACAGCCCGGAGCCACCTGCAAGGACACGGATGGACAGCGGGACGTGACCCGGCTGCTCTCAGTACCCCCGGGATGTGACCGGGAGAGCCACGGTCCTGGTACAAGCCAGTCCCCCAAGCGATGCCTGTGGCCGGGGACCCTCCGGAACTTTCAGGGAGCCATCCCGGAGCACGGGCCCCGCCGCGCCACCCCCCCGACCCCAGCGGCCGCCGCGGGGTATTTTTAGTCGGTGACGCCGCCCGGCAGGTGCACGGGGGACGCGGGGCCCGGCGTGGGGACACGGGGGACGCGGGGCCCGGCGTGGGGACACGGGGGAACGCGGGGTCCGGCGTGGGGACACCGGGGACCCCGCTCGAAATCCCACCACCCCAAAGCAAAGCAGCGGCACCGGGAGGGGGATCTCGAGCAGCCCCCGCCCTTCCCCGTTCGCCCCAGCCTCTCGGAACCCAGAAGCGGCCCGGGGGCGGGGGTGACGGCGGTGCCGGTGACATCCCCCCTCCGCTTCGCCCCACGCGGCCCCGCCCGGGCCGGTCCCGCCCGCGCCCCCCAGCCCCGACACCTGCGCCCGCCGCGTCCCGCCGGGAACTTTCCCCGGGGCCGCCACCGCCCCCGGGAACGGGGCGCACACGTGACGGGAGCGGCCAATGGAGCACGCGGGGGGCGGGACAGGCGCGCGGCCCCGCCGGGACCGGGCAACATCCCACCGCCCCTCCCCTCGGGCAGACACCGACCCCCCTGAACCCCGCCGGTACCGGACAGACATAGACACCCCTGAACACCCCCGGTACCGGGCAGACACCGACCCCCCTGAACCCCGCCGGTACCGGACAGACATAGACACCCCTGAACACCCCCGGTACCAGACAGACACCGACCCCCCTGAACCCCCCCGGTACCGGAAGGACACCGACCCCCTCCCCCGGACACTCCCCTCGGACAGACAGCGACACGCGCGTTTCACAGTTTTATAGCGACGGTACAAAAGTTTCCATTTAACGACTGGCTATAGCGGAGAGAACCTGGGGGGGGCGGGAGGAGAGGGCGAGCGGGTACTAGGATCACCGGGGGTGGGCAAGGGAGCAGGAAGCACCGAGACTGCCCTGTGAATGCACACGGGGCACCGGGACTGCTGCACACCCGCGGGAGGAGCCCCTTGAGAGGGCACTGACCGAACTGGGCAGTGCTGAGGGGCACTGGGAAGCCTCAGCCTTCCCAGGGCCGGTGCACCAGGGCCAGAGCCCTCCCCATACCAAAGGGCTGGCAATGGCACAGCCAGATCCATCCCGGGTCCCCTGGGCACTCTCCCCTGGCGGCTCCCAGTGGCTGGCAGTGCCCGGGGGAGCAGCCACAGCTGGCAGGGGGAGGGGGTGACAGCTACAAAAAATGGGGGTTTGGTCCTAAGTTGGCGTGGGGAGCTGTACACAGCGTCAGGAGGGCAGCTCAGCCATCATTGGCGGCCACCAGCTGTCCCATGCCCTCCCGGATGTAGACAGACTGGATCTCCTTGGTCTTGAGGCAGAAGTCGCAGGCCCAGACGGCCGAGGCCTCTGTGGTGAGCAGCCCGTAGGCGTTCTCTGTCATGCCCGTGCACTCTCGGTGGAACCACTTCTGGCAGGAGGCCTCGCACAGGATGGCGTCCTGGTCATCGTTGACCTCATTGCGGCAGGCCCCGCATGGGTACACAAGCCCCGGGGGTGGCTGGTGGCTGGAGGTGGCTCCAGGGGCCTTCCCGGGGGGCGGCAGCGGGAGGCTGTTGGTGTCGGGGGTGCTGGTGCCATGGGTGGTGCTGCTGGGGGCAAAGCCCGGCTGTGCCCCGTTGACGGTGGCGGGAGAGCCCGAGTGCTGCTCCGGGGCGAAGGTGCTGGGCGGGGGATTCTTGCCGCCCCCCTCCTCGCCGCCTGCGGGGAAGGTGGGGTCGGCCCCGGGGAAGGGGCTGGCGGTGGGTGGCAGGGGGGGCATGTTCTGCCCGGGGCGCTGCAGGGGCGACTGTCCAAAGAGGTTGCCAGGCTGGCTGAAGCGCTGAGCCACCGCCGGGCCCCCTCCGGGGGGGTTAAGGGCCGGCCCGGGGCCCATGTCTCCCCCACCCCGCGGGGGCTGCCCCATGGTGGGGGAGATCATGGGCCCGAAGCCCGCGACGGGGCCCTGCATGAGCTGCCCCATGGGGGGGCTGAAGTTCTGTCCGAGAGACTGGCTGAAGGGCTGCCCGGCGAAGCCTAGGCCCCCGCCCTGCACGTAGTTGGGGTTCTGGGGGGCCATGCTGAAGGCCGGGCCCATCTGCCCGGGGGCGAAGGGTGGGGGTTGCCTCCGCAAGGGCTGCGGCCCCCCGCTGTAGCCGGGGGGCACCTGCGGCGACATCCCCCCGCCCTGCACGCGGAACCCGCCGAACGGGACGGGGCTGCCCAGGAACGGGGCGGGCGCCGCCCCCACCTTAGGGGCTCCGAAGTCATCCTCGAAGGGGTTGGAGGCCACCAGGTGGTCCACCATGGGGGTGGGCGGCGGTGCGAACTCCGAGAGGTGCGAGTAGGCGGGGCCCTGCGGGCAGAAGGCGGCGGTCAGGGTTTTGCTGGGGACTCCTCCCCGGGACCCCCGGGCCCGGCCCTTACCTGCGTGTTGGACTTGCGGCGCTTCTTCTCGGGGCTCTTCATCTGCAGCCCTGCGGGGATAAGCGGGGCCGCGTCAGCGGCGGCTGGGGGGGGGCCCCCCCTTCCACCCACCCCGGCCCCGGCACTCACCTGCCTTCCCCTGCTTGCGGCCGGGCCCGCCGGCGGCGGCGCTGCCCGCGGGGTGCGGGGGCCCTGGCGGGGGCGGCGGGGCCGGGACAGCTCCCTCCAGCTTCTCTGCGTGCGGGGCCGCCATGGCCCCTCAGGGCGCGCGCGCCGCCGCCGCCATGGCCCCGCCGGAACCGGAACCGGGCCCGTGACCGGGACCCGCGCGTGACCAATCGCGGCCCGCGGGGGGCGGGGCAGAACGAGCGGGACCAATCACCGTGCGTAGAGGGCGGGGCCGAACGCGCGGAGCCAATCACGGCGCGCACGAGATGCGTCAATCTACCGCGTACCCCGCCCCTCCCCCCCATCCCCGCTCGGACCAAACCAAGTGAAGCGCGAAGGGGGAGGGGAGGTAAACACACGGTCCGAACCACTTACAAGGGCCGGAAGGGGAGGAAAAGGCGAAAGGACCCGCTGTAGAGCCCGTGGGGGACCCCCCGCCCACGGTGATCCCCTCCCCCAGCTCACACCAGCCAGGGCCTAGAGAAATACCAACTTTAATATACAACCACCAGTTCCTTTGGTATAGTGGGGCCAGGGGGCCCCGGACTGCGAGGAAGGCAGGGCCGCGCTTTGGCTTGGGGGGGAGTTAGGCTGTGCATGCAGGGGGGTCCTCCCGCCACCCCTCCGAGGCTGACAGAGCCGCCCGTGCAGGGAGGGGATGTCGTGGCACAAGTCCTGGAGCATGAGCACGGCACGGAGGGGGGATGGGTGCAGGGGGGAGTGGGGGGGGACTCTGTCCCCAGCCCCTGCCCTTGCATAAGTGTGTGGGACCTGCGGGGTCAAGGCACAGAGTTAACACGTAAAGTGATCCGGTACAGTCACTGTGGGGCCAGCTAGGCCTCGTGCTTGGGGGAGTCGAGCCCCCCATGGGCCCCCTTCCTTGGCCCAGGGGCCAGAGACAAGGCCAGGCTGCCTCCAGCTCAGGGGGGGGCTCAGACCTGCCAGACCCAAGCCCGTGCTGGAGAGCACCAGAGTGGCTGTGGCACAGCAGCAGGGCTGGGTTTTGGTGGGAGCTGAGCTGCTGTGCACAGGGGCTGTGGAGGGGCAGGGGCTGTGCAATAGCAGCCCCCATCCCACAGGCACTCACAGCCTGAGCCCCCCCATGGCCACCAGTCTCACAGGGTGAAGGGAGACAGGCCCTGTCCTCAGCCAAGTCCATGCTCAGTCCCGGGCAGAACACCCAACAGAGTCTGAGGGCTCCCTGGGGCAGGGAACAGGGCCAGGGGGCTGTGCACTGGGGGGGCTGCGCACGGGGCCCACCGGGCGCTCACAGTCTCCTCTCCACCGGCTGCTGCAGGCACATCTCACTGCCAGCTGAGATGATGGGCAGGTGATTGTCCATGTGGTAGCTGATGAGGTGGCTGACGCTCTCGAAGCGATGGTCCTTTGTCCGCACCTGGGGCACCAGGAAAGGGGTTCTCAGGAGGCTGTTGGAGCCCACGGGGGGCTAAAGCCACCCCCCTCCATGGCACGGGCTGGGCACAGACTGCATCTCACCCCCACGCTCCACCAGGCCCTCTCCATCCCCCAAGCCAGCTGAGAATTGTCCCCTGATGAGTGGTGCAGAACCCCAATGCCCTGGTGTCTCTTTTAATGCCCCCCAGCTGTCCCGAGCTCCATCCTGGGCCCCAACATGCACTCACCACTCCCTCAGGATCGACAAGCAGCAGATGCTTGGGCTGCCCACCCTGCAGGCCAGTCAACACATACTGGCCCGGGGTGGTGGTGCTCTCCCGCACCAGGAAGTCTCCGTTCACCTTCAGCAGCTTCTCAGCCTCTTTGCGGTTCATCTTCCCGTGGTACCAGGGCTCTCTTCTCAGCTGCTCCTCCATGGAGGCCACCACCTGGGCAGGGGGCAGCCCCACGGGCACGGACGGGGGTACACGCAGGGCATCTTCAAAGGGCTCTGAAGGAACAGAGGAGCAGGGAGACCATGATTAAGCCCACAGCCACCCACCCCTGCCCTGGCCACAGCTGTCATCCCACTCACTCATGTCGAAGAGGTCCCTCTGTGTGCTGCCATTGGCTGTGGTTGTGATGCCCGTGGCTGGGGCCTGGCGTGTCTTGTCCACGTTCTGCACGTTGACATAGGATGGGTCATCAAACAGGTCCACGCGGCCAGATGTGCCCACTGGAGCTGGGTATTTCTCTCTCCCTGCTAACCAAGAGCACTGGGGTCAGTAGGTTTCCAGCCCACCTCAGCCCTCAGCTCGGGGCCCAGGGAAGAAGACTGGGACGGGGTACACCTGTCACGTTACCTTGGGCAGGAGTGTGCTGCTTCTGGGGGTCATGCTCCCCACTGGACTGGCCCACAGGCTGCAGGGAGAGGCAGTGGTGAGCCCCCACTCCCCTTCTTGCTCCCTCCACTTCCCACTCCCCACACCCAGGGCTGCCAGAAACACTGGGGAGACATATCCCATGACTCTCACGGTGGGATAACCCCAAGCAGAACCAATAGCCCAGTCAGGGTCCCTGCATCTCCCTTGTAAGATGGAGCTTTCCAAGGAGGACGTGCCCAGAGCCTCACCAGCGTGGCCCCCAAGTGATTTGGGGTCTGAGCAGCCCCATCCCGCAGCCGCATGTCCACAACCCCCCCAATGGGAGGCTCCTTGCCAGGGAAGTCATTGTAGTACTGGTGATCCGGGGCTGGTTCCTCCTCTTCTTCATCCCAGGCAGAGCCATCAAACCCTGCCATCCTGGGAAGGCACAGCACAGATAAGTCCACGACAGCAGCCAAGGCTGCATTCCCTCTCCAAAACTGAACTCAGACACCCTCCCACCTTTATCCTTCTCACACAACCCTGCCCTGACCTGTCGTGAGGGGTCACCAGCTTTGGGGGGTTCTTCAGGTACTGCTTGAAGCGCAGCTCGAAGGCCTGACCGATGGTGCTGATCACGTCCTGCGCCAAACCCTCAGGACACTCCAGGATATGGCAGGCTGAGCAGAAAATGGTGGGATGGGATTGCAGAACTCCAGCAGTGAGGTTCTTCACCCCTGAGCCTGCCCCGTACACCCCAGAGCTTCCTTAAGGGTCACCGAGCACCTCCCCCTGCACTGAGCTGGGCCTAAACACCCCCAAAATGGGGCTCTGGCATTGAGGACCCTCACCTCTCTGATTGACGGGGTCTTTGGCAACATAGGCAACGTACTCAGCTGTGTCCTGTGGGTGAGACACCAGCAGTGAGAAAGGGCTCCAGCAGGGAGCACAGGGCCCAAAACCTCAAGAAAGGGCATGAGAGGCACCAGTCCCTAGCAGGGAGCAGGGATGGAGACTCTGCATACTCACCGGGTCTCCCCCAGATGCGAAGGATATGGACTGCATGTGGTGGTTGGCAATGATCTGCAAGGTGGAGAGGTCATTGGACACAGTCAGGAGCTCCTTGGGCACCCAGCCATGGCTGGCATGTCCTGCTCCCCCCAGGGCTGGCCTGCCATGGGGGCTCACAAGCCTCTGAAACCCTGGTTATGAGCCACAGGCCTCCAGGAAAAGGACTGGGACATCACTAGGGCCACTGAGAGCAGGGTCAAAACCAGGAGACCTGGCCTCAGGCAGGGGGACTTGGGTCTCACAGTCTCCAGAAGAGATCCCACAAAGGACATGGGATATTCCTCCCACCTCTTCAGCCCTGGGGCCTGAAGGGAGGTGGGCACTCAGCAAGTCACATAGCCCACCCAGAGATTCCTTTGGGAGGCTGGGGACATCCCCTGCTAGACCTGGGGTGGAGGACACAAGGATTCCTGCTAGTCCAAAACCAGCCCAGCCTCCACCCCTCCCGCTCTCACCTGCTTGCAGTCTGAGGCCATGAGGTTGAGGCTGCTGGTGGAGATGGTCAGGGTGATGGGCATGCCAGCAAACTTCAGGTTGCTCTTGCCCAGGATGGAGTTCAGGGAGCGGCCACAAGGCTGGGGGCAAAGGGCAGGGTGGGAAGGGGCTCCTCAGGCCACACACAGCCCAGCAGGCACGTGAACAGGGCACATCCCACTACCCCTTCAGCAGAGACGGGCACCTCATCCTCACCACTGGCCCTGGCCCAAGCCACAGTGGGAGATCAGAGCCCCGGGCTGACAGCATAGCACACCACAGCCAGCCAGGCTGGAATCTGATCCTCTGCCCCATGCCCAGCCAACCATGCACATTCCCCCAGCAGCTCCCCAGCCTGGCCTCACCTTCCTCCTCCTCACGGCTCCCTTGGCACTGGGCACAGCCTCACACACCAACCCAATGGCCTCCCTGCAGGGAGCACAGAGAGATGTCAGTCCCCCACAGCTTGGCCCCCCAAAGACCCCCCCAGCCATGGGACTGAGGACACAGGAACCAGCACAGGAGTGACAGGGTGACAAAGTGGAAGCCCCCCCAGCAGCGCCAGCTGAGGAAACCGCACTGGTGTTAGTGTTTGATGGGTTGCAGCAGCCTGGCCCCCACTGAAAGCCCCACATGCCACCAGGGGCTTGCGTGGTACTCAGATAACCCCCCTCACCCCTCCCCAAAAGCAGCAGCCCCTGGAGAGAGGCAGAGCTCACCTGGTGACCTGTGTCCTGGTGTTGAAATCCAGAGCCCTCATGGACTGGAGCACTTCCACACAGCCCATGTACTGGGCAAGAGAGCAAGGTGAGTTTGGCCGGCAATGGGGTTCACCCCCCATGCTGCCAGGGAGGGGGCTGGGGCCCCAAGCACCCCAGCTCCGCAGTGGTGACCTCCCTGGGAATCACACTGCCCACTTGCGCCCACCCCACTGCCCTCCCTCCCACCAAGGAGCATGCCAGGAGGTCCCCAAATCCCCATGGTGACCCTTCCCACTCTGACCCAGTCCCCAGCACTCACCCGGACGTGGTAGGAGACCCCGGGGCCCATGACCTTGTCATCAGGGTGTAGCCAGCCACGGGTGGGTTTATTGACAAAGCTGCCGTGGCGGGTCCATTCGTCACCCCCCAGCTGGCCGCCTTCCACACGTGTCTTCTTCCCACAGCTCAGCTTGTTCATATCCTGGGAACAGACAGTGACAGGCCTTGCTGAGCCAGAGCTGGCAGCACCCCCTGGCACTGATGCCAACAACCCAGGGGTCCTGGGTTCCCCTGGGATGCTGCCAGCTGAAGAGCCCCGCAAGCTGAGCAGGTTGGCAGGATTGGAGAGCTTCAGATTGGCCATTTTGGGGAAGAAGGAGCAAAGGGTGGTAGGGCTGTCCTCCGACTCAGGTAAGAGCTCCCCAAGAGGCGCCGCGGTGCCAAGGGAGGAGGAGGAAGACACGGAGCCAGGCAGAGACTGCGTGCTTGCAAGGGACTCCACAGGGGAGGACGGGCCCCCCGGCTCCCCCCCGGCCTCCTCCAGAGAGGAGACAGACTCATTCCGCAGGTGGCTGTATTTGCTCTTTTGCAGGAGATCCATGGCGGAGAGAGGTGAGAAGGGCCAGGGCCGCCCTGTCCAGAGTGGCAGCAGGGTGGAGGCAGCCAGCTGGACCTCACAGGGGCCCCACGGAGAGTCTGAGTGCCTGCAGCCCCCGGGAAGCTGCCCCCAAGCAGAAGCCTCGGCTGAGCTCCACGCCAAGTCCACACCAGCCCGGCATGGCTGGCAGGGAGAGCAGGGCCCGGGGCGCTGGGCAGCGGGACCAGGGGCGGCCTGGCGCAGGCACAGCCTATCGATCGCGATCGGCGTCAGCGAGGATGAGCGGATCCGCTCAGACCAAGAGCAACACGCCGCATCAGGGAGGAAACGGGGCCGCAGCAATGCCCCTGGGGAGCCGCTGGCACGGGAAGGGGAGTTCAGAACGCTCTGTCCCCAGCCTGCAGATCCTCAAGCCCCTTGCCACTCCAGCACCAGGCCGGCAGCAAATCCCATTGTCTTCATCCAGAGGCCGGATCCAGCTCCCTCTGCCCTGCTCGGTCCGGCACAGCCGCCCTCTGCCCCAGCCGCTCACTCCGGCCCCTGAGCTACCCGCTCGCCGGCCCGCTAAGAGGAAATCAAAAGCATGAATATTTAAAGCCCGGAGACAAGGCTGCCACAGAGTGCATCCAAGCCCAGCCCAGCCCCGCTCTGAGCACCATCCAGGAGGGAAGAAAAAGGTCCTTCTGTGGCGGCCAGCGCCACGCAAACCCACGTGCCGGCGGCGAGCAGCCGCCGTTGGCTCGCCAGGCTCTGCCAGGGGGGAGCAGCGATGCTGAAAGGACACCAGTGCTTGCAGCTGCCTGGAGTGCTGGGGACATCCAGTCCTGAGAGAGCACGGATCTCGCCTGGAGGGCCGGCCAGGTGCAGGATACAGGTGGGCTGTGCCCTGGGCGAGGCAGCGTCTCAGCATGGACCCCCAGTCGTGGCAGGGAGCTGGAGGGAGAGGCTGCAGCTCATTGCTGCTGCTGCTTTCCACATCCCGGCGGCTCCTCCCGGGAGAGGAGAAGAGAGGGCTGCGGCTGATTGGAAGGGCAGTGCTGACTCACGGGCAGCAGGGCAGGCTCTGCCCGCAGCGGGGGCTGCGCTGGGGCTGGGGCGCAGCGCAGGAGGGGCTCCCGGCGAGGGGTGGGGACCCAGCGTCTATCTGGAGCAGAAAACTCAAGGTCACACGCGGAGCTAGCGGGAGCATGCCAGGGGGCAAAAATTGGCCCCTTCAGCCACGGGGAGCCAGGCAGGGCTCCCACCTGTGGATCAGAGGGCTCAAGGGCAGGTCTTCCCTGTTCCCCCATCTTTGGGGTACTCGTGTGCAGCAGGAACTTGGGTCAGCCTGGCCATGCTGTCCTCTACAGCCTTGGCCCCACCGAGGAATAAGAGCTCTTCCCCCTCCACCACCCGTGGGATGAGGTAGCGATTTCGGGCAGAACCAACCCCTGACATACCACAGGCCAGAGCCTTCCCAACCACTACATGCTCTGTAAAATGGCCACCAAACTAAAACCAGGTAAATCCAGGCCAAGCGAAGGGCTCCCCTGGCTTTGGAGCCCTCACCCAGCACTGCTCAGCACTGGCAGCTGCTCTGCCCCACTTCCCAAAGCCTGGCACACTGCCACAGGGATAGGGAAAGGAAAAAATGCAGCTGGAAATTGCCTTCTGCACGATGCAAGGGCCTATGGCTCGTGACAGTGGGTCTGTCACAGCAGCATTCCTGGGCCACACACACCAGCTCTGCAAATGCCAGCCCCCACCTCAGCCTAAGGGTCCTGTGGGCACAGGGAGCCCATGCTGGCCGTCCCACACAGTGCTCATCCCCTCCAGGGGCCCCTGGCTGGCGCTGTGACCTTCCCGTGGCCAGCAGCGCCACTGCTCTAAAGAAAAGCAGGAAGCCTGGGGCCAGGGAGCCAGGAAGCCACCCGCCCAGTGAGGGGCCAGCACAGCCCTTGTGCCAGGGGAGCCCAGCTGGGTGGTGTCAAATGGCTGCGGGGGCAGCAGGGTTTGCCCACAAGGGGCTGGCCACTAGTGGGTGTGGGGCTGGGGTCATCCAGCACAGCAGCTCCACAGGCCCTGACACTACCCCAGGGCCTGCCAGGATTAAGAGCAGAAGGGAACTGCCTGGGGGCAGGAGTGTCTCCTCGCCCTCTTCCCACCACCTCAGGGCCTGGAGCCACCATCCCTGCCAGGCAGCAAAGGGTTGATGAGCCCTACAGCCACAGCCCCTGCTCAGACACACCTCTGCTTTTATAAGCTGGAGTAATTCCTGATTTTCTCAGGACCTTTGAGGCCAGCCTGCCCACATCACCTGTGGTGATGTGACAAGGTGCATTGCTGCTCCCAGCCCTTGGAGACCAGAAGTGCTGCCACCACAGTCCCTCAGCCCCAGAGCCCACCCCAGGGCATCAGAGCCCTCCCTCCCAGTGGGCTCCCAGTGCAGAAGGCAAACCTGGAGGCGCGTGGAGATACAAAAAACCTACCCCTGCCTGAGCAGGCAGCCCCAAGCCCCATCCCTTGCCAGGCAGGCAGCAGGAGTTCCTGCCCCTCCAGCAGAGCAGCTGGAGCAACTGTCCCCAAGGAAGCTGCTCCATGTGCCCTGCCACCACAAAAAGACATTGGACTGTGAGAAACAGAGGGACATGAGCTACTTTTAGGCACCTGGGACTGGAACTTCCAGCCAAGGGCAAGGAAAAGAAGCAGAGAGGGCACGCTCAGGGCCCCACTACCAATATCCTCCCAGGAAACACAAACTGGGAGCTGAGTCAGAGACCTGGAACACGCCAATGGTTTGGCAAGAAATCGCAGCAAGGAACAGGCGGCCGCACGTACAAACCGCACCCCTGGGCAGGAGACCCCCCTCTGTCCAACCACAGCCAAACTCAAGCCTCCAAGGCAGGAAGGAAGCAAAGGAAAACTCTCAAATCCAGCCAACAGCTGATTTTTTCCCCCCCAAACATCACAGCTGCAGCACACGACATCTAACCTCTCCTTCACTCTGAGGAGGGGTTGGGAGACGGCCAGTGGAGACCCGCGGAGGAGGCTGAGGCCCTCCCAGCAGGGAGAGAGGGCAGGCAGGATCCACCACCAAAGCCACCTAGTCCTCCACCGAAGTCCTTACCACGTACTCCATCGCTGGCAGAGGGCAGGGCAGGCCCCAGGCAGGGAGCAGAGACGCACAGCCCCTCTCGTCTGGCACTCCGACCTGCGGTTCAGGGACAAACAGGGAGTTAGCCAGCCCTGCCCCAGCCTGCCAATGCAGGGGCCTTGGTACCAGGAGGCAGACCCTGCTCCTCCATGCTGACTGCAGTCGGATAGGGCCGTGGCAGCTGTGACAACACACTGCTGGTACACAGGACGAGAGAGCCAGGGAAGCTACCTGCTTCCCATCAGAGGGAAGACAGAGCTGGGATGCAGCAGAGCAGGAGCACAAGGCTAAGCCTAGCTCTGCTGAGGCCTTACCCACACTGGCAAACAGTGTCAGGGGCTGAGAGTCACTCCATGACCTGAGACAAGTGTTGGAGCCGACCCCTGCCCAGCCCAAAAACCAGCGCCCGAAAGCCACACGCAAGGAGGGGGAGCAGAGGCAGCCCAGGGGCAGAGCTGCCCCCCCCCCCCCTCCATCCCTGATGCAGAATGACACACAGAGGGCTGTGCCCCTTCCTCCCAGCAGAGCAGCAAAAAAGGGACTCCTGGAAAGAGGCTACAAGGGGGGAGCTGGGAGAGGCAGCAAGGTCTGTGAGAGGAAAACAAGGAAAGCAAAGCAGCAGCTCCGGAGCTGCTGCTCTTCCTGCTCCCACCCCCACCACCCAGCTGAGGCTGAGACAGCCAAGCAGTCCAGGGCAGCAGAATGATTTACAGCCCAGCAGCAATCACACCCTTATCTGGAGCCCAGGCAAGCATTGTGGCTATTTGCTCTGGAGATAGTGAGATAAGAGGGCCCTGCCTGGCACTGGCAGTAGAGATCAACCCCTGCAGCACCATGTCACATCCCTCACTGCTGAGCAGAGGTGGTGACTGGGCCCTTGGGACACCAGGGGCCAAGGCTGGTGGCAGGGAAGGAGTGTCAGAGCCCTGAGCCAGGGTGCTCAGCCTTGCCAAAGGTCACTAGTAACCCTCCTGGGGAGGGGACACTACTCTGAGCAGCTCCTGAGGTGGCCCATCCACAGCATTCTCCCACCAAAGGGTGGGTCCTTCTGCCCCACTTGGCTGGAAAGGGATGGCATCTTTGGCCCCTCTGCCCCAGGCCGAGCCCAGGGCGGCCCCAGGAAGCACTGCCAAGAGCTGCCCTTTGGCCAGAGGCTTCTGTCACACCAACGTGATGAGCAGGGCCCTGGTGATGCTTCCTCAGAACCCATGTCTGGGGTCTACTCCGTGTGGGTGGCCCCATCCAATGATTACAAGGGAAGAGGCAGAGACAGCCTACAACAGATGGACTCAACGCAGCGCTGGGGAGCAGACAAAGGCCTACAAAGGGGGACAGCCACCCCTGCCCACAACAGCCCGGCCTGCTCAGGAAAGTCACCCCGCCTTGGTCTGAGGCACAAAAGGCAGGGCGGCCAAGGAACCATCCAAACGCAGCCATTGCCCCCGTCCCGGAGGTCCTGCCGGTCCAGGGCTCGGGGGTCTCCCCAGGTCCCGCAGCGCCCCTGGAGCTGCGTCCCTGCCGTGTCCTGCACCAACACGGCACAGGGCGATGCGAGCCCGAGCCCCGGGCACACACGGCAGCCGCCACGCCGGGTGGGTCACTCCGGGACCGTCCCGGGAGCACGGCACAGCCCGGCATCGGCACCGCCACCTCCAGCCCCTGCCGGGCCTCGTACAGGAAGGTCGGGGCCTGCCCCGGGCTCGGCTCCCCCGCGCCGGGAACACGAGGCGGCTGGGAAAGGAAGGGCGGCACTGGGAGCGACGGCACCTCGGGAGGGTGGCGGCAGAAGGACGGCGGCGGCGAGCGGTGCGGACTCAAGTCCCGGACGGGCACCGCGGGGCCCTAGGCCTGCGGCGGCCTCGGGCCGCGGGGGCGCTTGCGCGGGGGGGACCCCTCCACCCCCGCCCCGCCCCGCCCCGGCCGGCGCGCGCTCACCGGGCACCATCGGCCTCGCGCGGGTCTCGCGCCGCCGCTCCCCCGCCGGTGCCGTTCCTGCGCGCGCCCCCCCACCCTGTGCGCGCCCCCGCCGCCACTCACTTCCGGCCCACGCGCGCCGCGCCCCCGTCGGTCACGTGACCTTACCCAAGCCAATCGCGGGGCCGCGCGCCGGCCCGCGGGAAGTGCCGCGCACGCACGGGCCAATGGGCTCGCGCCCCGCCCCCCCGCTGGGCGGTGCCGGCCAATGGGAGCGCGGGGCGGCGGCGTTTGAAAAGCGCCCCAGGAAAAGGGGCGGGGGAGGAACCAACGGCCGCTGGGGGGGCGGGGGGGGGCCGAGGGGGCGCGGAGGGCCCGTCATGGCGCACAAACAGATCTACTACTCCGACAAGTACGACGACGAGGAGTTCGAGTACCGGTACGGGAAGGGCCTCCCGGGGGAGCGGGGGGGGCCGGTAACGGGTGGTTGGTAAGGAGGGAGGGAGCTCGGTTACGGTTTCCCGCGGGGACGGGTGAGGGGAGGATGTCCCAGTAACGGTGCATGGTGGGGGGAGAGGCCGTTAAAGGCTCGCTGGTGGAAGGGGGGTGGTGGGCGAGGTGGGGTTGCCCTGTGGAGCAAGAGGGAAGTTATCGCGGTAACGGAGGGGGCCCGCTGAGGGCTCTGTGTCGGGTCACGGAGTCGGTCCCGTTAACGGTTCCCCGAGGGGAAGAACCTGATCCTAGGAATTAGAGGCTGTGGGGGTGACCGGGTCAGGGTCCCTGGGGAGTGTGGGGGTGTGGCGACCCGGGGGCGCCCCAGTGTTCACCGGGGGTCGCGTGGGGGCCGCAGGCACGTGATGCTGCCCAAGGACATCGCCAAGCTGGTGCCCAAGACCCACCTGCTGTCGGAGTCGGAGTGGCGGAACCTGGGGGTGCAGCAGAGCCAGGGCTGGGTGCACTACATGATCCATGAGCCAGGTGAGCCCCGCGGGGGGGCGGGAAGCGCCCAGAGGGCCCGGCCTGACCGCCCCTCTCCCCCTACAGAGCCCCACATCCTGCTCTTCCGACGACCGCTGCCCAAGAAGCCGGAAAAGTGAGTGGGCCCCGCTCTGCCGGGGCTCCCAGCCCGTTCGAGCTGGGAAAGCACCTTCTTCCTCCTCCTTCTCGGCGTTCCTGGGGGGCTTCACCCCCTGGCCCTGGGCGCCGCCGTGGCGACTCAGCGCCGGTGCCGGGGGTTTTTCCTGTTGCGAGGCCTCCGAAGCTTCAATAAAGTGATGTTTTTGGGAGCTCCTGTCTGTGGTTGGTGGTTAGGGGGGTCGAGGGGCTCCCGGGACCGCGGAGCCTCTTGGCCTGGGTTCCCGGGGATAGCAGAGGGTTTCCCAGGGGCTGGGGGGACTCCTGGTGTCCCCCGGGGAGAATCCCGGGGCCGTGAGGGTGGGGGCGCTTCCGGGGCCCCCGCTCGCAGGGCGAGCCCATGGCCACGAGGGGGGACATCCCCATTTCCCCCCGGCGATGGTTCCGTCCCCGCGGTCCCGCCTCCCGGCCAATGGGTGCCGGCAAGGCCCCGTGACGGACGGGCGGATGGCCCGATGAGCGCGCGGGGAGGTGCCGCGGCCCGGGTGAGTGTCCGGGAGGGTCCATGTGGGGGGCGCTGCGGGGGGAGGCGCTGCGGGCGGCCGGGGCCCTGCGCGCCGCTGCTTTCCGCTCCATGGCGGTCGAGGGGCCAGCCCGGGGCTCCGCCAGCACCGCCGGCATCATCGTCATCGGCGACGAGATCCTCAAGGTGCGGCTTGGGGCCGGCCCGGGGAGTGGGGGGAGCAGGCCCGGGGGTGGGGGCGGCGGGCCGGGATCTGTGCACGGGGCTGGGGGGTCGTCACGGGTGTCTCCGTCCCCCCTCAGGGCCACACTCAGGACACCAACTCCTTCTTCATGTGTCGGCGGCTGCGCGCCCTAGGCGTGAAGGTGGCCCGGATCTCGGTGGTGCCCGACGAGGTGGAGGCCATCGCTAGCGAGGTGGCCGCCTTCGCCGCCCGCTTCACCTTCGTGCTCACCTCGGGCGGCATCGGCCCCACGCACGACGACGTGACCTTCGAGGCCGTGGCCAAGGCCTTCGAGGAGAATGTCGTCCCCCACCCCGAGCTGGTGGCCCTGGTGCACAAGTTCTTCGGCAGGACAGAGGCGCAGTGCCCTGAGATGAAGCTGGCCCGGGTCCCCGAGTCCGCACGCCTCAACTATGGCACGGATGGCCGCGGCAGCGCCTTCGACTACCCGCTGGTCAGCGTGCGCAACGTGTACATCTTCCCGGGCATCCCGGCGCTGATGGAACGTGCCCTGGACGGCCTTGCTCACGTGTTCCGCAGTGAGCGGACCCGATTCCACTCCCGCGCCGTCTACGTGGCAGCCGACGAGCTCCTCATCGTACCCGTGCTGGACCAGGCCCATGCTGCTTTCCAGGGCCGCGTCAGCCTGGGCTCCTACCCGGACTGGGCCAGCAACTACTACCGCGTGAAGCTGACACTGGACTCTGAGTCGGAGCAGGACCTGGAGGAGGCGTATGGCTTCTTGATGAGGCAGTTGCCACCGGGTGTTGCTGTGCCACTGGTGACAGACTGCGTTTCTCGGGCGTCTACGGAAGTTTATAGCCTGGCAGAGTCAGGTACCTGTGCCTCTGCACTTCTGTTCAGCCCAGGAGGGCTGGGGGCAGTGGGAATGCTGGCCTGGGAGCGGAGCTTGCCTGTTGTGGTGTGCTGGGGGGCTCATTGGGGCGTGCTAAGGCTTTGCTGGTTCTGCATTGTCCCACACAGGTGGGAGTGGGACCTGTAAGCCCAGTTAGGGTCAGCAGTGGCAGAGTCTGAGAGCACAGTGTGCAGTAACAGCAGCAGTGCTGCAGTTCCCCAGTGCCCTCATGATCCCTGTCCCATTGTGGCACAGACCTCTGGGTTGCACAAGCTCTCTGCTGCGGTGCCAGCAGTGGCTCCACTGTGTGCCAGGAAACAAGACATCCAGATGGTGAGGTGCCACAGGCTCTGGGGCCGTGCTGAGGCAGCGTGACCTGGGCAGGCACCAACTGTCCCATCCCAGCAGGCTCGGCCCTTGGGCAGAAGGTGGCAGCAGCCCTACAAACCATTGAGGAGGCTTTGGACCAGTACAGCCTGGCCCAGCTCTGCGTGGGCTTCAACGGGGGCAAGGACTGCACGGCCCTGCTGCACCTTGTCCACGCTGCTGTGCAGAGGTACTTGCCCACAGGGCTCCAGCCTGGGGCAGGGCTGGGGGATCCCGCACACCCCAGCCAGGGCTCTGGGGCTCTCACTTGCCCCACTCTGGGGGAATGAGTGGATTCTTGGGGCCTGTCTGATGGGGACTGGATACTGCCCTACCTCTGGTTGCTGTGGGCCAGGGCCCAGCTGTGCTGGGTCTCTCCGCAGGCGGTTCCCGGTGAGGCAGGAGAGGCTGCAAGTGCTCTACATCCGCATCGTGTCCCCCTTCCCTGAAATGGAGCAGTTCATCCAGGCCACTGTCCAGAGGTAGGAGGCAGAGCAGGGTGGGCTGCCGGGCAGGGGGTGTGCAGCATTGCCTGTAGACAGTTGCCCGCCCTGCCTGCGCAGGTACGATGTCCAGCTCTGTACTGTGGAGGGCTCCATCCGGGAGGCCCTGGCCCACCTAAAGGAGCAGCAGCCACAGCTGGAGGCCGTCCTGATGGGAACGCGGCGGACAGACCCCTACTCATGCACCCTGACCCCTATGTGCATGACAGACCCTGACTGGCCCCAGTACATGCGGGTGAACCCCTTGCTGGTACGGGGCCTCCACCTGCTTTGGGGCTGGGACTGTCTCCATGGGGCCTGGGAGAGGTAAAATGATGGGGTTGGGAGCTGGCACTGATCCAACCTTATCCTGGAGGGCTTCTCTCATGATTCCTGCTTTCCCCAGCACACCTGCTGCCCCATGGCGTGGCTCTGGGTACCTCTTGCTGCAGCCAGGCTGCCTGGTGCTGTCGGGCAGGCCTTATTCCTGTGTATGAGGAGGCACTGGGACGGAAAGAGGTGCTCTGAGGACCATCTGGCTCTAGCAGGGTCCAGCTTGCTTCCCTGGAGGCCTCTGCCTCAATCCGTGTTCAATTCTGCCTGCAGGACTGGACCTACCGGGACATCTGGGAGTTCCTGCGCAAGCTCTTTGTTCCCTACTGCATCCTCTATGACAAGGGGTAAGTGCCCAGTGCTGCCTTCTTTGTGGGCACAGCTAATGCCCCCAGGCACAGCCCTACAGCCACCTCCTCCCTCCACAGCTACACCTCCCTGGGGAGCATGGCCAACACGCGCAAGAACCCAGCGCTGCGCTGCACCGACGCCTGGGGCCGGGAGAGCTACCGGCCTGCCTACGAGCTGGAGAACGAGGAAGAGGAGCGCACCTCCCGGCTGTGAAGGCCATGCTCTGGGAGGCTCCTCTGGAAAGCTGCCGGGAATGACACTGAATAAACCTGCTGCCTGTCAGCACTGAATAAACCTGCTGTGGTCTGCGCTGCGCTGGCGCGTGGCCTCGTTGGGTCCCAAGGGCCCCATTGGGGCAGTGGCAGGAGTGGGAGGAACAAAAGGGTCCCCAGGCCGTGCCCCCCTCGCTGTACCCACTGTTGTGGAGGTTTTGGAAGCATGGAAAATGTAGCAGGTTCCAGGGCTTGCCAGGGCCCTGCGTATCTGCACTGCTGCCTCTCCCGCTCACATCAGATCCAGCTGATCCCTCATCAGCCATGCAGCTCCTCTGGACTACGGCACCCCATCCACTGGGCGCTCCGCGGGCACGGCCACGGGCGTTGGCAGTGCCAGCGCCCGCCACCACCTCCCTGGGGCTGCGCCTGGGCTCCTGGCTGCTGCGGCTGCTGCGGGAGTGCGTCTACCTCCTTCTCTGCAGCTGGTGCATCCGTGAGCTGCTGGACTAGGGAATGCCCCCTCCCCCCCACTTCAGTACTGCAGGACCTCCAGCACTCCCTGCCCGCCCTGCCTCTGTGGGTGAGTGACCTGCCTGCAGCTGCCCACTTGATGTGGTGTTTGGGGTGTGACAGTGTCCTAGTCGTGGTGCCTGGTGGGTGATGGAGCCCAGCCATGGTGCTCTTGGGGGCGAAAAGGTCCTGGTCATGGTGCTTGGGGGGTGACAGGGGGCCTGGCTGTGCTGCTTCTGGGGACTGGGGGGGGCGCAGCCTTGATGCTGATCAGTGGGTCCTCACCTGCTGTGCCTCTCTGCCCTCCCCAGGACTGTGCTTGTCGCCACGTGCTGATGGAGCTGACGGACCCCCGGTGCTGGGACGCTGCACTCCCCACAGTCATAGACCCCCAGTAAACCTGAGCAGCGCCTGACTGGCTGCATCTGTTTGGAGAGAGCTCTGGGAGAGAGCGTGTGTGTGTGTGTGCGCGCGCGCGCATGTGCGTCCTCAAACCTTCCAGCCCTCGCCCTGCGTAGCACCAAGGCACCCCAGCCCACCTCTCACCCCTGCCCAGGGCTGAGGGTCCCCACATCCCCTGGGGCCAAGGGGCAGGAGTGGGAAGCTGGGGCTCTCCAGTATCTCCTGCTTCCCCTCCCCATCCTCTCCAGCCATTTCACGTCCCAGTCCTGTGCTGCCAAGAGTCTGCAGGAAGCAGCAGGAGCAAAAAGTGTCTCCAATGGGCCCAGCCTGGCTGGGAGCTGCATCAAAGGTCATGGCTGGTGGCACTGGGGGGGTGGCTGTGGGTCCCTGAGCCCGTTCTGCCCAATGCTCCTTGTGCTGGTGCCTGCGCAGGGAAGGCTCTGCACACCCCGTCCTCGTCCTCAGCGGCAGCACTGGCGCCAGCGTGGCCTCCCTTATCTCAGCGGGAAGTCAGGAGCAGGAAGCCTGGCCCAGCACGGGATAAGGGTCCCGTTTACATTAGCTCTTTTGTTGTGGAGCAGGCTCCCACCCTCACCCAGCGCCCGCAGTGGGGGGCCCTGGTCGGGCCGAGGGCTATGGGAAGACAGGGACCCCTGCCCAAGGTGCCATAAGGGGCTTAGGTGGTCCTTACAACCCCTGTGTGGACATGAGTGGGAACAGGGTCTGCGAGGATGGTGCCCTGCTGCTGTGCCACATGACTTCCCCCTGCCCAGATCAGCTCCTCCAGCCGGACCCTGCCCCCGTGGGTGTGAACTGGTGTCTGGGCTCCCAGCTGTGCCCAGCTGCCTTGGTAGCTCAGTGCTGGGCATCCCTGACCACTGGAGCCCACACGTCTGGTGCCCATGCCCTGTCCTGGTGTGGTGGCTCTGGCCGTGGTTGAGCCTCAGGGCTGGCCGAGAGGGGGCGAATCAATGAATTCCCCAAACAGGGAGGTCCGGGGGAGGGGAGAGCATCCCGGCACAGGAAAAAGTGCAGGCAGTGACGCACGGCTGGCAGAGCAGTGCCGGCCGCCCTGAGAGCACAGCCCTATGCGCCGCTTCGGAGCCTCGCGCCCTCCTGCGCCACCCACCGTGAGTGAGACCCCTTTCCCCAGGGACCCCTTACCCAGCCCCACGGTGGGGCCACAGAGGAGTGGGCGGGTGCTGTGGGCAGGGGCACGGGGACCGTCAGCACAGGCAGGTTCCCCAGCAGTGGAGGGTTGTTTTTGGAGTCACGTCTGATATGGTCTCCGGGATGCCAGTACCCCTCGAAGTGGAGCCGTGCCCTCGCGGTGGGGACGGCAGCAATGTGGGGCACAGGCAGCAGCAAATCCAGGCAAAGCAGCCTCGTGGGAGGACACAGGAGGATGCAGCAGGTCCCCACCAGGACCCCCTGCAGCCACAGCCCTCTCACGGGAGGTGACGGAGGTGATGCCTGTCCCTGTCCTGCAGGTGGTCCCCACTGCCGCCCCATGTTCCGCTCCCGCCGCGCGGGGCTCGTGCGGCGGCTGTGGCGGCAGCGCTGTGCAACAGCAGGCCCTGAGGACAGCCCCAGCACCCTCAAACCAGCAGCTCATGCCCTCTTCAAGAAGCTGAAGGATGAGGAGCTGGAGCTGCTGGTGCTGGCAGTGGAGAGCCGGGGCGCTTGGGAGTCCAGCTGTGTTTGGGCACCACGGGGGGATGTGCGAGGGGCCAAGCAGGGGCTCCCCCCTCAAGTCCTGCTCTGCCGCCTCTTCCGCTGGCCCGACGTTCACCAGCCCCATGAGCTCAAGCACCTCTGCTACTGTACTGGGCACCGGGGGGTCTGCGGGGACTTGGCTGCACTCTGCTGCAACCCCCACCACTTCAGCCGCCTGGCTGTACCTGGTGAGTGCTGGTGGCAACACCGGAGGCCCCCTTGTCCACCCAGGCTCTCAGCTGTGCTCCCTGGGGCCCTCTTTGGGCTCTAGGGGCCTCTGAGAGGGGCAGAATGCATGCCCAGCCCCTCACTGCTTTCTCTCCCTTCCACAGAGACCCCACCACCCCCCTACTCGAAGGCATGCTGTGGTCCCTCCTGGCCAGACGAGCCCCAGCACCCTGGCACTCAGCTCCTAGAGTTCAGCTGCAAAGGTGGGGACTGGCACGGTAAGAGAGTCCCACCACACTGTGTATGCCACACCCAGAGGACAGGAGGGCACCGGGCAAGGCTGAACCCCTGGGTCAGGAGCAGAGATTGGAGGGGACAGAACCTGAAAAGCAGGGAACAGAGCCAGCAGCCACTCCTAGCAGGAGGAAAAGGCTCCAGCATGGGATGAGGGGTTCCTGCTGGAGGGGCAGCCCGGGCTCGGCCCCCCCACTGCAGCTCCTGTTATTTTTGGCAGCGCCAGGCTCCTCACCAGAGGAAGCACTGCCTATGGGGACACAAACAATGTGCCTTGACGCACATGACCACAGCTCCTGCCTGGCCGCTGGCCACCAAGGCTGCCAAGCCGCCACCACACACACACTCTGCCCCTGCCCGCCCCACCCGTCACCAGGGTCCCTGGGGACCAGGAACAGCTCCAGTGACTCACACCCAGTGCCAGAGCCTGTGCTGAGGCATCCTCGGGGTGCCAGTACACCCTTCTGTCCGCAGACCCCCCTGTGCCCACTCCCCTCAGCCCATCCAGCTGCATGGCTCGGTCATGACGATGGCTCTGTTCTCCCCTGCCAGACACCAGCCTCTCACAGAGCACCATCAAGGATGGCTGCTGGTGCAAACTGGCTTACTGGGAGCACCGGACACGTGTGGGCCGCCTCTATGCCGTGCACGAGGCATCAGTGAATGTCTTCTGTGAGCTGCCATGGGGCAGCGGGTTCTGCCTGGCCCAGCTGCCAGCTGCCCACCGCAGCCGTGCTGTCCGGCGGGCACGTGGCAAGATCGGCCGGGGGCTGCTGCTGAGCCGGGAGCCAGGCGGCATCTGGGCCTACAATCGCAGCAAGCACCCCATCTTCGTCAGCTCGCCCACCCTGAGCCCCCCCGGGGCCTGCAGGCTCACTGTCCTCAAGGTGCTACCTGGCTACTCGGCAAAGGTGTTCGACTATGAGCAGGTGGGGGGCAAAGAGGGCTGGCGGCTCCCCGGGGAGGGGCCCTCCGACCCCCACAGCATCCGCATCAGCTTTGCCAAGGGCTGGGGACCCTGCTACTCTCGGCAGTTCATCACCTCGTGCCCGTGCTGGCTTGAGGTCCTGCTGAACCAGCTGCGCTGAGGGGCTGGGGCCTGTGGGGGGATGTCAAGGAGCTTGCTCAGAGCAGGTGCACAAGCTAGGGGGCCCCTCCACCACCCTCCAGCCTTTGTCTTCCAGGGCTGTGCTGCAGCAGGACTGTCCTGACTCTGGGGACCCTCTGCCCTAGCCCTGAGGGGCAGTGCCCCCTGTGCCTGGCTCACCACCCTGCCAGCACCTGCTGCCCCCAACCATGGGGCTCTCAGTGACACAGGGCGCTATTTAATGTATTCTTTTAATTTTATTACTTTAATAGTTAAATATATATTAATTTATCTATTTTTGCAAAAAAACCCAAGGTGTGAGGCAGGAGTCCCCGCTGGCCAGGCCAGGCCTCAGGAGGTGGCAGCCAGGGCAGAATGGGCTGGGGGGAGCAGGAGAGAAGGGAAGTGGGACAGAGTGGGGGGCAGGAGGCGGGCTGTGGGCCTGTGTGGGTGTCACAGCAAGCGAGGGGAAAGAAAGTGAACTGTCACTGCTGGGGTGGGGTGGGGCCATGACTACAGCTGGGATATGGGGCAGGTGGATGGGTGTGGGGCAAGTTAGCAAAGCTGGAGTGTGGGGCAGGTGAGTACAGCTGGATGGGTGGGGAGCAGGTGAACACCGCTGGAGTGTGGGGCAGGTGCTGGGGCAGGTGAGCACAGCTGGAGCGAATGGGGGGGCAGGTCAGCACCCCTGGGGTAGGAGTCGGTGCAAAGTCGCCCAAGGTGGGGTTGCCAGGCCCCGGGCGGTCCTTCAGCCGTCGTGGCAGCGCAGGGACACCCCAGGCAAGTGCAGCTGCGGGGGTCCCCGATTTCCCATGCCGCGTCTGCTGTTTTTAACCCCAATAAACGGTGCCGCCGGCACCAAGAGACCCCTCATGTCCCCACGCGTGTCGGTGCCGCCCACGGGGCTCGGCTCCGGGGACCAGCAGTGCCCTCTGCAGGCGGCCGCCGTGGGCCGCGATGACCACCCGGTCCTTCCTGCCACGCCGCCGGCCCGGCTGAGACCGCGGCCCCCGCCCGGCCTCGGCCCCGGCCCCGGCCCCGCCGCGAGAGGTGAGTGCGGCCGCGCCGTCGGGGGGAACGGCACCGGGGGCGTCGCCGCCGGCTCCGGCAGAGCGAAGCGGCCACGGCGAGCGGCAGCCCGGGGGGCGGGCGGGGAGCGGCGAGGCGGGGGGGTGGTTCTGCGGGGCGCCCCCGCTGCCCCCGCGGAAGCCCCGAACCCGGCGGGCCGGTGCCCGCGGCAGGGATGCAGGTGCACGGACGGACGGAGCTGGGGGGACCGAAACGGGCGGGCGGCCGGGCGAGGCGCGGCGGCAGGTGCCCGATACCGGGGCCCGGCGGGAGGGTGGGTGGGGGTCCTGCTCCCGCCGCCGCCGCCCCCCCGCCCGCTGACATAACGTCTGCGCGGGGCCCTGTTTGCCTTGGCAGCCCCGGGGCCGGCGGCGGCTCCTCACACTTTCCGCCAGCGCCGGGCAGCGGCCGCGCTCCGAGCCAGGCGCGGGGGGGCCGGGGTGAGCCGAGGTGAGCCCCGGGGCCGCCGCTACCTCCCGGGGCCGGCAGCGGCCAAACAGGTTGCGCGGGGCCCGCGCCCAGGCACCTGCGGAGGGGCCGCCCCGGGGGGGAGTTTGGGGGGGCCGCGCTCGCTCCAGCGCCGCCGGGAACGCTGGGCTGCCCCCCGTGCCGCCGACTGCCCGGATCCCCCCGGCGCCACGTTCTCTGTGTCCAGCTCTCCATCCCCCCGTGCCCTGCATTCCAACCCTCCCAACGCTCGCTGCTCGGTGCCCGGTTCCCCAAGCCCGGCTCTCCACCCCTGTACCTCCCCGCCACGCTCAGTTTCCCAGTACTCCAAACTCCCCCTCCGGTGCACACTTCTCAAACCCCCCACCCCATGCCCGGTTCCCCGCCCCCCCCCGTGCCCACGGGGCGGAGCGGGCCGGGCCGTGCCGTGCTGGCCCCGGGACTCGGGGCGGCCGCAGCGGGCGGAGCGCGCTCGGCGCCTGGCACCGCGCTCGGCGCCGGCGGGGCCGTCCCGGGCTGTTCCCCCCCACTCCAGGTCCGGGGCCGAGCCCCGTTCCCGGCTCTGACTCAGCTCCCCCCAGGTCCCGGGGGGCGCGCGCGGCCCCCGCCCTCACGGGGCGAGGCGCGGGGCTGATTGACGGGGCGCTCCACCAATCGGACGCGCGAGCGCCGGCGCGCTGCCCAATGGACGAGCGGGGGCGGGCGCTTCCTGGAGCCCCGGCGGCGGCGGCGGCGGCGGCGGCGGCCCGGGGGGGGGAGCGGGCGGGGCGCGGCGGCGGCAGGTGAAGGCGGAGGCGGGGCCGCGGCCCCGGGAGCGGCCCGTGGCTCGGGCGGGGCGCGCAGGTGAGTGGCGGTCGGGTGGGGAGCGGACAGACCCACCGGCGGGGGTTTGCGCGGAGCTATCGACCCACTGGCAGCGGGACCGGGAGCGGCGCGGTGACCGCTTTTTGCCGCCCGGTTGCGGTGAGTCGCGTGGATCCGGGATGCGGTGGGCGGGCACGGCCGGCTCGCGGGGCACCGCGCGGTGTCCCCTCCGTCTCCACCCGCCGCCGGAGCTGGTGGACACGTCGCCCGTGGGGCGGGGGGGGGGGTCACTCGTGGGCTGTTCCCAGTGGCTGCGCACAGGGCTGCGGGAAATCGGTGATACCGGCAGGTCCCCGTTGCGTGCCGGGGAGGCTGCCAAGGCTCCGCTGGGGTCCTATTGCGGTGCTGCTAAATCCAGCCGGGGTCCCCCGTGGGTCACCCACGGGTGACTGAGAGCTGCCGCCGTCCCACTGCCCTTCCCAACCTGGTGAGCAGCTTGGCGGCGTCCCTGGTGCACCGGGCAGGAACGGCACCGTCGCACGGGGAAGGCAGCTCAGGGAACCCCCAGTGCGGCGGTGCCAGTAGAGTCGGAGGGTGTCCCCGTGTCCCGACACGCTGTGCCACGCCGGTGACCCCCGGGCCTGCACGCTGGCAGCGGCGGCTCACTGCTCGGCTGTGCAGCGGTCCCCACCGGGATCGGTGCCTTGGTAGCACCTGCCGAACACCGGTGGACTCTGCCCCGTGCGCCCAGCCCTGCCGTACCTGTCCTCGTCCCCCTGGCTGGCTGCCCCCAGCCACTGTTTGCCCGGGGCGGGGTGCGGTATTTACCCTCCCGCCGGAGTAGATCCACGTCTTGGGCTGCAGCCGCCCTTGACCCGTGGCTGTGCTCACTTGGCGAGGGGACGCAGTGCCGGCTGTGCCGTGGGGTGAGTTGCCCCGTGCCTCAGTTTCCAGCCACCACAGCTGGTGGGAACGGGGGGCGCGCTGGGACCCCCCGCGCTGGTGGAGGCACGCGGCGACTGCGGCGACTCAAGGCTGCGGTGGTGATGCCGGTGCCGGGGACAGAGGGAGGGACTGAGCTCAGGAACTTGGAGCGGGTGCTTGGAGAAGGGGAAACTCTGGGGCAGTGCAGTGTGGGGCAACAGGGCTGGGAGTGCCCGTGCTGGGGACGGGGGGTGCAGAGGTGAGCGCGGGAAGGTCACAGGTGTGGGGCGACACATACACATCGATGTTTGGTCCTGAGGACCCTCCAAGACCCCCTCCCCGGGCGCAGGTTGCCCCCAGCGCTGCGGTGCTGATCCTGGGGCTGTGGCAGCGTGGCTTTGCCAGCTGGTGCCGTGCACCCTCAGTGCACACGTGGCACGAGCGCGACAGGCTTGAGCACGCGGGGGCGGGGAGTGGGCGGCAGCGGGGGGTGCAGGGCCAGCGCAGCCCCCGCTGCACCCCCAGGCCCCAAGGGGCGTCTGCTGTCCCGTGCGTGGAGCGGGGACTTCTCCTTCGGGGCAGGCGGTGGATGATGAAACCAGGGAGAAATTTCTCCTGGCAGCGCACAGACTGCTGGCGGAAGCCCCCGGGAGCCTGCGCTCCCCCTGCGCCACCACAGCTGCCTTCCCATGGTAACTCCACCGCGGGAGCCGGCGGGGTGCCGGCGGGAGCGGCCGCCCCGTCTGGAGGGTTGGCGCCCGCCTGGCTCCCCGTGGCAGCACTGGCGTCCCCGACATGCCCCGGGAGCTGCGTGTCCACACCCCAGCAAGCCCTGGGGTGGCCAGAGGACCCGGCGAGGGGCTGGGCTGAAGCCCGTCAAACTCGCTTTGTGCCAGGAAGGTGACGCTTGGGTGGCCGTGCAGGCAGTGGGGGGATGCCAGGGCTCTGGCTAGTGACCTTCAGCGTGCCTGGTGCCTGGCCATGCTCCATGCCCAGGGATGGGCAGCCAGTTGGCATGCACACTGGTGCAGTGGGAGCCACGGGGCCTGGGTGCCCTGTGTCCCCAGAGTTGGTGGCGTGACTTGGCGGGGCCATGGGCGGGCGGGGGGGACCAGCCAGGGTGAGGGAAAATGAAAGCAGGTGATGCGGAAGGAGAAGTAGGTCAGGCGAGCTCTGGCCTCTCCTGGCAGCCTCGGCTGCACTGCGTGCTCCACTCTGCCTGGCTGTCCCTGCCGTGTCCCCAGGCCTCATGGGCAGTGGCCGAAGTGGGCGGTGAGTAAGGGGGTCCTGCTGCCAGGCATTGGGTCTTGGGCAGGGTGGGTGCCAGGCACTATCCACCCCAGATACTGGCGGGATGGGGAGCGTGGCTGGGCTGCCTGGCATGTGTTGGGCACGGTGGCACCCCAGCAATTTTGCTTTGGTTCTTCTCCTGTGGGCATCCTTGGGGGCACAGAGCTGGGGGCAAGGATGTGCAGGAGCTTTTGCCTCGCTGCAAGGCCAAGGAGGAAAGGAGAAGGGATTCCTGTCCCTCCTGCTCGGGTGGTGCCAAGGCAGCCGCTATGGTGGGCCTTGGGGAGAGCCATGTGTCCCACAGTGGAGCTCCACAGATACTGTCCTGGGCCCTGCTCCACTATGGAGCTGTGGGGCCATCGCCCTCCCCACAGGGCAGGGCTGGCTGGGGTCTCCCCAGTGGCACTTCATGGGTTGGAGTGGCTGTGGCGGGCATGTCCCCGCTGGCAGTGCTACAGGGGCTTGGGGGGGGATTAGAGCCGCCTGCCCCCCTTCCCTCCCTGGGATCAGCCGTGGGCAGCGGGGAGCTGGCAGCAGGCAGCTGCCGTGGGGGCGGAAAGCCAGGCTATTTTGGGGGGTATGAAGGGGGGGGGCTGTGGGCTGGCACTGTCCTTGCCGAGTGACCCCACCAAGACCAGCACAGCGCCAGTGCCAGGATGAAGTGCTGGGGCCTGGCCGGTGCCGCTGGCAATGCTCAGTCCCTGAGGTGCTGTGAGGACACATACCTTACACTGACTAGGAGGTGCCACCAGCCAAGGGGACCCCCTGGGGCTGTGCAGTGTGGTGGGACCCAGGCAGTCTGGCTGCCCTCCAAGGGGCTCCCATGACTCCTGCAGGGCCAGCGGCTCCAGAGCTGGCTCACCCTGGGGCCAGCGAGCAGGCCCAGCTACAGGCAAGCCTGCCTGTCCCAGGCTGGGGGCTGGCAGAGCCTCGTCCTGCTGCCACCAGTAACCCTGTGCCCAGACCGGGCTGCAGGGAGACACATGAGCAACCGAGTTTGGCTCCATCTCAGTAGGGTCCTGGCCAGGCTGGGTTGTGCAGGATGCCCAGCTCTTCCATGCTTCTCTTGGTGCTGGCAGGGGTGGCCTGGGCACTGGCTGGGCTTGGGACCCCTCTGAGAGCCACTCACTTTGACTGCAGTCCTGTCCCCCTGGCTATCAGGTGAAATGTGCCTATTTTCCGTCCTTCCTTCCTTCCTTCCTTCCTTCCTTCCTTCCTTCCTTCCTTCCCTCCTTCCTTCCCCTTGCCTGTTCCTGCCATCTCCCTGAGTAGGGAGCAAGCAGCCAGGGACAACCCATGTCCAGCTTTGTGTGACCTCTCCCTGGCGCGCTAGGGGGCCTGGGGGTGACCCACGGGGGCCACATGCCCTTGGCCACATCTGTACTGGCCACCCATGGGCAAGCATGTGGCCATGGAACCCCCTGCCTTGGCAAGTTGGGTCAGGATGTGATGCAGGAAATGGGGATGCCCGTGGCTGTGGTGCCTGTTCTGCCATCAGAAGAGGAGCCAGTGCCATGCAGGAGCTGGGATGAGGCCATGTCCCATCACTAGTGACATGGTCAGGGTGCCACTGGCCAAGGCAAGGGTGGAGCCTGGAGGAGGATGGAGGAATGGATGAAGGTCGGCGCATCAGCCCCAAAGGCCAGCACCTCCCCACCTGGTCCCCCCCGGTAGGCAGCCCACTGCCCCCCAGCCAGGGTGAGCAGCAGTTTGTGGCCAGCGCCTGGGCGGTTGCAACACCCCCAGGGTGGGGGGGCCATGGTGACTCATCCCAGTGGGGCCTGGCCACCAGCAAGGAACCCTGACTCAGGGCTGCGTGCCCATGCCATGCTGTGCCCCTCCCTGCCCGCCTCGCCCACCTTATCTCCCGCCCTTAGCACCTGGCACACCTGGGCCAGGGGGGCTGGCGCCATTCCCCTCCTTTATGGGGAACAAAGGGCAGGCGAAGGGTTGGCAGCAGGTGCCGCATCCCTCCCTCCCTCCCTTTCCTCTTCCCTCCCTCCCTCCCAGGGACACTGTGCCCTCTGCTGTGCCCCACACTGGGGCAGCCAGTCAGCCCAGAGCAGTGTGGCAGTGCAGTGGGCAGTGCTGCCTGCAGCCCTGCTGCCCCAGGCTGGGTGCTGCCTGCGCTCCAGGCACTGGGCTGACCCGCAGCCCCACAGCCAGCTCCTGCCCAGCACACAGTCCGTGGTGATGGGGGAGGTGGGATGCCATGCCGGAGCATGCTGGTACTGCCCCTCTGCCCGCCTGCCATCCCTTCTGCCCGCCTGTGGGCTCTTGCATAACCCAGCTCTCTGTGAGCATTGCTAGGGCTGGGCTGGAGGCCCTTCACTTACCCGGCTAGTGTGGGGCTGTTCCCCTTTCTGCTGGCCTCCTGCTGTCAGCAGCACCGGCACGGTGCCCGGGGCCTATCCGGGGCCATGCCAGGGTGCTGTGGTGCAGGTGCCCCTGGCTGGGCTGGCGTGGGTGGCCTGGGCGGCTGCTGGTGCCAGCGGTGGGGTGTGGGGCGCGCTCTCTGGGCTGCTAATTGCTGTTTAGCTGGGGACACAGAGGGTGTAATTATGGGGGGGATTGCGCGAACCTGCAGCCTGGCCAGGGGGGCCCATGGGTGCCCCAGCCTGGGGGAGTGGAGGGGACCAGGCAGCACAGTCCAGCAAGGCTGTCGTCGCATCCCACATTCCCCGTGGGACCTTGGGAACCTGCTCCAAGGGTAGAGCAGGACACAGATCCATAGGGCCGAGGGGTGGCTTCGGGGCTGGCCGGGCAGGCTGCAGCACGCTCACCCAGCCCAGCCCCGTGGTGGCAGCCCCGCTCCTGCCAAGCGCAAGTGCCCTCCTGGCTCAACTAGGCCGGCCACGGCCAGCGGGGAGCACCCAGTGCCCAGCGCCCTGCCTTGGAGTGGCACAGAAGGTGAGGACCTGTGTGATGCCTCAGCATGGGGGGCAGGGGCAGGTGGCCTGGAGGCAATGCTGGTGGCAGGAGAGGGATGCTTATGCTATGGGGTACCTCTCCTGGTGGTGCTCTCATTTTCTCCCGTGGGAGTGGGCCAGGGGATGCCCCATGCCTGGTTCTGGGTCGGTGCCCCACGACACAGCACCGGCCACAAAGGGTTAATGCCGTGTGTGTTCTGGGAAGCGGGGCTGGGAGGTGCGTGACCCGGGGTGTGGGCGTAGACTCCTTTTGAGGTGGGATCCTGAGCTCAAGTGCAGTGGGGAGCAGGGCCAAGTTCACACAGCACCGTGCCTTCCCCTCCCTGCCGCTCGCAGGCCGCCAGCCCGGCTGCGACGTAGTGCCGAGCCACACCAGGACACAGGCCAGGTGAGCCACGCACCCGCTCCGCCATCACTGGTAGGGAAGGTGCCAGGGGATTGGGGACCCAGTGTGGTACCACTGGGCTCTAAAAAAGCTGGGCCAGCTGCTTCAGTGCCAGCCAAGAGGCTGCTGGGATGCTGGTGTTGCCTGAGCCCTACGCTGCCTTTGCTCCGGTAGGTTGGGATGGGATAGGATGGGACAGGAAGGGACAGGTGGCGAGATCTGGGTCACCTTGGCTTGGCAGAGCAGGGCCCACACCCCACAGTCGCAATGCCAGACAGCCAGACGTGGCGGCAGGAAAGGTTTTGGCAGCAGGAGAGGGCCAGGATGCCAGCACAGTGCCAGTGGGTCGGGGGATGGCGTGGGGACTCTGCTTCTTGTCCCTGCTGCAGGTGCTGGGATTGGCACTGGCAATGTTGCTGGTCCCGCTCTGCTGTGACAGGGATGCCTGTGCCCAGCCTCCATGGCAGCTATCGTGCTGGGCTGGCACTGGGCCCCTGGCACGGTGCCAGCTGGGTGCTGAGGCAGCCCTGGGCCACAGTGCTCCGACCCCCTTCCTCAGTACCGATGGCTGATGTGCCATGGCGGCAGCAAACGGCTGTGCCTGGGAGACGCTGAAGGTACTCGGGCACTGGGAGCTCTCCGTGTGAGCTGACCAGTGGGGAGCTGAGCGGTGCCACAGGGGTTGCTCTCAGTGCTGTGGGCTGGGGGACTCTGTTTATCCTCTTCCCTCTCCAAACCATTTTCCCTTTGAAAGAATAAGAGAAGAACGAGCAAAGACAAAGGGCAGTGCTGCTTTTCCCACACCCTCCAGCAATGGGACTCCTGGCATGTGCCTGCCACAGGGTCACCAGTTTGGCCAGGCCCCAGCTGCCATCTTCAGGGTTGGCAGAGGGGCTGCGCAACCCCCTACCCCGCAGCCACGCCACCGCCCTCGCTGTGCCCACCGGCGCCAGGGCCACTGCTGCTCCCAGTTGGCTTCAGGCAGGGCAGCGGCGGTGGGGGGGGGGTGGGGTTGCACAGCCCAGGCCCCTGGGCTCCCATCCCAGCTCCCAAAGGGCGAGGGGCCCTGCAGGGCTGGGGGCTGGGGCAACACTGCTCTGCACTCCTCTTCCTGGGTGACTCATTCTCCCCAGTGTGGCTATGAAGTCCCTCGACAGCATTTGCGACTTGTGACCAAAAGCAGCAGCACTTGGCAGCAGCCTGGGAGGGGGTGTCTGTGCTCCCCAGGACCTCTGCCCCGCTTCGCATGAGGGAGCAGGTGGGGAGACCCCCCCAGACACCCCCTCCCACCCCACATCTTCCACTGTCCTCAAGCTGTGGCCAGTGCTCAGTGCAGGCTGGCACTGTGCCCTTGCACAGGGTGCCATCCTGGCTTGGTGGCATGGGACGCAGCCTGTCCCCATGCAGGATGGGTGCTGCAGGGCTTGACCCCCACCCCACTGTGCATGGCTCTGCTGGGGTGGCCAGGACCCTAGGATGGAGGGAGCTGGCAGGTGGATGGGGCCTGGCCATGGTTGTGCCAGGCAGCGCGGGCCGGCTGAGGGATGTCAGGGTGACCCAGGCAAGCATTGTTCCTGCTGCCAACCTGCCCTGCACGGGAGCCAGCTCAGTGTGGGGAGTGACTCCCCCCTTTCCTCAGCCCTCTGAGGCTGCTGCAGCTGAAACGTGCCTGGCCACAGCACTGACGTAACTGAGAAAGCCCCGGCATGGTGGGCATCGCTACCTGCTTTCCCCTGGGCACCATCTCTGGCAGTGGCCAGGGAATACTGGGGGGCTGGGGGTGGCTCTGGCCCCCTCACACCTCGTCCCCCCACCGTTTCCTTATCGCTGCGGTGATCTCCTCGACGGCAGCACCCGCTCAGCATGTGACTTCGCTCCAGTGAGGAGGATGTGCGGGGGGGGGGGTGTCAGCGGAGGAACCGTAACGGGTGGTTTGGTGTGATGGAAAATCCCCCTCCTGCCCGCCGGCACTGCCACCCCCCTCCCCGCCCTGCCCCAGCCCTGCTGTGTCCGCTGGCATCTGGCCCAGCGGCTGCTCACGGGGGTCCCAACTCTGTCACCTGCCTCTGCTGGCATGTTCTGTGACATTGGCAGCACTGAGGCTGTGCCTGCCTGCACTGTGACATGGTGAGGCTGATGGCTGTGCCCATTCCTCAGAGCACCCTGCCACCTCACTGGAGTATGACAGGGCCTCAGCTGCTGCCCTGCGCCCAGGCACCCCCACAGACATGTGTCAGTGGGTGCTGTCAGAGTCCTGTGAGCACCCAGGTGTCTTGTGGGGCTGGAGATGCTGTGGGGACTGGGGCAGGAGGGAGGCTGTCATTGTGCCATTGCTAGGGGAGGCAGCAACAGAGGACATGGTACCACCCCATCCCGTGACCATTGCCTGTGACAGCCCTGGGGATCTGTGGGGCTCTGGGCCACCCTTGGCAGGTGCCACGTCCCTGTCATCCCTCTCCAGCTGCCCAAGCTGTGGCATGGGGTACTCACCCCCCCCCCTGTAATCCTGCCCCTGCGGCTAATCCTGCCTAATCCCACCAGGGGCTGTCGCTGCCTGTTGGCTCCCAGGGCCCTGATGGTTTAATCACCCCTAATCCGCTCACCCCCGCCTCAGCAGGCAGAGGGGACCCCGGCCAGTGGTGGGACGGGCTCCTGCCAAGGAGGGGGGCTCAGCCATGGGCGCTGGCGCCAGCATCCCATCCCAGGCGGTCGGCAC
Source organism: Chiroxiphia lanceolata (assembly GCF_009829145.1). Classification (NCBI taxonomy): domain Eukaryota; kingdom Metazoa; phylum Chordata; class Aves; order Passeriformes; family Pipridae; genus Chiroxiphia; species Chiroxiphia lanceolata. The sequence goes on from NC_045665.1 coordinate 2,643,778, forward strand.
TGCCCGGCTCCCAGTTTCAGGGGTGGCTGCTGCCTGCCCTGCCGGTCGGGCCTGCTCGGCAGCGGCTGGGGCGGCTCCACAGCCAGTTGCTCCGGGGCCGTTCCCAGCTGCCTGCCGAGGCAGCCCCAGCTGGCGGCTGCCCAAGCGCAGGGAGTGGCCGGCTTGGGGATGGGCCCCTGTGCCGGGGGCCGTCGGCCGCGCCACCCCTCCATGGGCAAGAGGGGGCACGTCCCCCCACACCCGCCCGCCGACGGCACAGTGTGGCTTGGCACCCGTGGTGGGTTTGGGGTGGATGGGCCTGGCGTGGCTCAGCACTGCCTTGTACGGCTCAGCAACGGCCAGTGCTACATGCTGCCATCCACCATGGCTTGGCTTGGCATGGCTCTGACAGCACCAAGAACCACAACGTGGCAGTGCTGCCTCTGCCTCCCTCAAGCTGCAGTCACTGGACTCCCATGCAGGTGTCACCAAACCGTGCCAGTGTCAGCAAGCAGCTCCATCTGGCTGCAAGGGCATTGCCTATGGCTGTGCGTGGTGTCGCAAGACAGGTTGCAGCCCTGGAGCTGCCTCTGCTGTCTGTACCCTGCCTGCAGGTTGTTGTGGGGTCATGGGCTCCCCCTTCCCACAGGCTCCATCACCCACCTGTGCTGGCTGCAGAGGAACACGTGGGTCCCTGGTGCTGTGCTGTGAGGACCCTGGTGTGAGTGCCAGCAGTACTGGGTTAGGTCTAAAGCCAAGCCCTGCCAGCCACAGCGTGGGAAAGGCCTGGCTGGCGCAGGCTGGGCTTGGCTGGGCGAGGAGTGGCCCCGGGCTTGGGCACAGGGGGAGGGAGGGGGCCCAGTCCCCACCAGGAGCGGGGGCAGGAACCGGCGGCGCGGGTGCTGATCCTAATCTGCGGTGGCAGGAAGCGTGGCCCCCGTTCCCAGCCCGGCTGGGCTCCACGAGGCGGCCCCCGGCCCTCAGGGCTCTCTTCCCGGCACTCGCCTGCCCACCCACGCCTGCTGCCGGTGAGGCCCGCGTTCCCAGGATGGGGGTGGGGGTGGCTGGGAGCTGGTGGCTGTGCCTGGCCTTGCCGGGGGAGCCGGGGGTGGTGGTGGGTGGGCTGACACAGGAAGTGCTGCACCTTGGCAACGTTCAAAGGCACCACGCTGAGATTTCCCCCTTTGCTGTGGTGGTGCGGGTGGCTGGTGCTGGTGTTGATGGAGGAAGCGCGGGGGGCTGCGGCGGGAGGGCTGCACCCGCCAACCTCGACAGAGAACAGAAGGGGCTGAGGGCAGACCACAGGCCCTGAGCCTGCCCCGGTTTAGTGTCCCACTGAAACCCCAGTGCCACCCAGCATGTGCATGGAGGGTTCCTTGTACCCTGGCTTTGCGACAGCAATGCTCCAACCGCAGTGTTTTCCTCCAAGCGCTGTCTCCCAGGTGCTTTGTGCACCGCTCAGGCAACATCCTATCCTTCCCACAGGTGAGGATGATGGCCAGCCCAGAGGACGACCTCATCGGCATCCCTTTCCCTGAGCACAGCAGCGAGCTGCTGAGTTGCCTGAACGAGCAGCGGCAGCTGGGGCTGCTCTGCGATGTCACCATCAAGACACAGGGGCTGGAGTACCGCACCCACCGTGCTGTCCTGGCTGCCTCCAGCCGCTACTTCAAGAAGCTCTTTGCAGGGCCGGGGCCAGGGCAGGAGGTCTGCGAGCTGGACTTTGTGGGGCCAGAGGCGCTGGGTGCGCTGCTGGAGTTCGCCTACACAGCCACGCTGACCATCAGCAGTGCGAACATGGGCGAGGTGCTGCGCGCTGCCCGACTGCTGGAGATCCCCTGTGTCATCGCTGCCTGTGTGGAGATCCTGCAGGGCAGTGGGCTGGAGGCACCTGGCCCCGATGACAGCGACTGTGAACGTGCTCGCCGCTACCTGGAGGCTTTTGCCGCCCTCCCCGAGGGTGAGCTGCCTGCCCCGCCACCACCCCGCCCCACAGCCCGGCGCAGCAAGAAGACCCGCAAGTTTCTGCAAGCCCCCGGTGCCCGGCTCAACAACCATGCCGAGGAACCACCTGCTGAGGCGGCTGAGGGCTGCGGCAGCCCCCCACCGCCCCCACAACTGCCCTCTCCCCCCCTACCTGAGGGGCTGCCCCTGCCCTATGACAGCTTCGAGCTGCCTGAGGAGGAAGAGCTGCCCCCACACTCCTTCCCCTTCCCCTACCAGCCCCCCCTGTCCCCTGAGGAGGCCACCTCTGACGATGATGCCATTGACCCCGACCTGATGGCATACTTGAGCTCACTGCACCACGAGTCGCTGACACCTGGGCTGGATAGCCCTGACAAGCTGGTGCGCAAGCGCCGCTCGCAGATGCCCCAGGAGTGCCCTGTCTGTCACAAGGTCATCCACGGCGCCGGCAAGCTGCCTCGCCACATGCGCACACACACGGGTGAGAAGCCCTTCGCCTGCCAGGTGTGCGGGGTCCGATTCACACGGTGAGTGCTGCTGGATGGACCCTCCCTGCGGGACGTGTACCCAGTAACATCCCCCATGACACTCCCCCTGTCAGTCCTGCTGAGGCCTGGCCACAGCCCTGGCATGGTCCGTGGGCTGTTCTACATCCCCTGAGTGCTGCTGGACCAACCTGGGGTACCCAGTGGCACATTCCACAGTACTCCTCTGCCAGCCCTACTGGTGCGGTGCAGATCCAAGGGGACTTTGGCACCCCATGGGTGCTCTGATCAACCCAGGGTACCCAATAGCATCCTCCATGGCACCCGCTGCCAGCCCTTGTTATGGTGCAGTGAGGTTCATGGGGCCTTCTGCACCTCGTGAGTGCTGCCAGACTGACCCAAAGTACCTGGCAGCATCCCCTATAGTGCCCCCCTGCCATCCATGCTGGTGCAGTCAGGTCTGTGGGATGTTCTGCACTCTGTGCTGCCAGAGCAACCCAGGCCTGATACCTGCTGGCATCTCCCACGGCACCACCTCTGCCAGCCTGGCATGGTGTGGTGCAGGTCTGGGGTGGGGTCTTCGGCCCTCCGTAAGCACTGCCAGACCACCCTAGGGTACCCAGCAGCGTCCCCCCTGCACCTCTCCTGCATCACCAAACTGCATCCCAGCCATGCAGCTGCAAAATGGTCCCCTACCCCTCAAGCAGCTGGACCCTTGCGCCCTGCAGAGCATCCCTGCTATGGGGCTGCCAGCACCGTTTCCCTGCCTGCCGTGGCTGGGTGCCGTGCCAGCTGCCCCGTGCCAATGTCTCCCTGTGTGTCTCAACTCCAGGAACGACAAGCTGAAGATCCACATGCGGAAACACACGGGTGAGCGGCCCTACTCCTGCCAGCACTGCAGCGCCCGCTTCCTGCACAGCTATGACCTGAAGAACCACATGCACCTGCACACAGGTGCCCGGCCCTACGAGTGCAACCTCTGCCACAAGGCCTTCGCCAAGGATGACCACCTGCAGCGGCACCTCAAGGGCCAGAACTGCCTGGAGGTGCGGACCCGCCGCCGGCGCCGCGATGAGCCACCCCCACCGCCTGCCGGTCCCCCCGGCCTCGACCTCTCCAACGGGCGGCTGGAAGGGCTGCGCCTCTCCATCGCCCGTTACTGGGCTCCAGGGCAGCCCGAGGAGGAGGAAGAGGAGCCGGAGGGCGAGGAAGGGCCACAACTGGATGGCACTGTGCCAGTGGAGACGGCATAGGGCCGATGCAATGGCCATGCCGTGCTGAGTTGTGCTGTGCCCACCAGGGTTTCTGTTCCCGTTTTTCCCATCACGGTTCATTCCCAGTTATGCAAAGGGGGAAACCCCCCCAGCCGATTTGCACAAGGGGGTGGGGGGTCCCTACCACCCCCCGCCGTGCCCAGGCCTACCTGGTCATGCCCAGGTGGCTGAAGGGGGGATTAGGATTTGGGTGTCCTGTCACCAAACTCCCCTCGGGGATGCCAGGACTGGGCAGGGGCACCCATGGACCGAGACACCCCCCCCCCCCCAGCTGGAGAGAGCCTCCTGTGCTCTCCCCAGTGTGGGGGTACCAACTGCCCTGCGCTGTGCATAGCTTGTCCCCCTCTCCCCACTCTGAGCAGCCCCCCCCCCGGCGAGCCCCCCTCGCCCCTGCACTCCCGGCTGCTTTCTCTTGGTTGCACTATTCGGGTGAGCCCACCCCGGGTGCGGGGCAGCCCCGGCCCCTCCCCGGCCCCGTTCCCCTTCCGAAACCCCCCGGCCCTGTGGGACCCACCTCCCTGGGGTGACCGGGCCCCCACGGTCACCCCTCTGCCCTTTGCACATGCCCCCCGCAGGGCGCAGCCTCCCCGGGGGAGCAGGGGACCGGCACTATTTGTCTACAATAAGAGTTTTATCTATATTTAAAAAGATGATGTAATATATTCCCTCCCCCGGCCTCTCCGCTGCCACCCGCCAGCGCTGCCCGGCCCCCACATCTGTCCCTTGCCATGGGGTGCCGGGAGGGGTGATGGGGCTGGGGGAGCTCCGCTCCTATCATGGCTTTAAAGTGCCTTATGGTGAACTTGAACCTTTTCGGCTACTTGAACCTCTCTGGTGTCAGGAACCAAACGAACCATGGGTGGGCGGCCTCCCCGCCCCTCTGGGCCGCCTCTGCCTGTCTGTATGTCTGTGTTTGTTTTTTTGTTTTTTTGTTTTTTTTTTTAAAACGAAGGCTGCTTGTTAATAAACGGAGAAGCAGGGACCCCCCTGCGTCCAGCTGTCTGTCCATTCTGTACCCCCCACCCTGAGCAGCTTGAGGCTGGAGGCACTGTGGGGTTGGGAACAGGGACATTGAGGGTCTGGGATGGGGAGGGGACGCCCTAGGCGTGGGGCTGGGCACATCGAGGGACTTGGAGCAACATAGGTGTGAAGATGGGGGGCACAACAAGGCTAGGGGCACCCCAGGGACAAGGAACAAGGCTAGGCATACCATGGAGATGGAGATGGGGGCATCAAGGGGCTGGGGGCATTGTGGAGACAGGGACAGGGCTTGGTGCACCATAGGAATGGAGATGGCACCATGTGCGGGTATAGGGTCATCAAGGGGTGGTGGGCAGCATGGGGCTGAGGCTGGGGGGAGCATGGGGCTGGGGGCATCACAGGGATGGGAATGGGTGCACCACAGGGCTGCGGACAAGGATATAGAGGGGCTTAGGGCACCCTAGGAATGGACATGGTGGCACCAAGGTGCTGGGGATGGGAACACTGAGCGGCTGGGGGCACAGCAGGGATGGAGGCGGGGGCAGCATGACCACCATGAACTCAAGGACTGAGTGCTTTATTTGCCAGCCCCTCCCCACCCAGGGGCTCTGAGCTTCTGCTGCGCTGCAGGGGCTCCAGCCACATTCCACCACCCGGACCCTGTTCCCGCTGTCCCATGGCACTATCCTGCTGTCACTGGGCCCTGTCCTCACTGCTGGGTGGCTGCAGTACCACCCACCTACTTCAGTTTGCTGTCACTGTTCTCAGCCTGTTCCTGGCAGTTGAAGTCTTGGCTGAGATAGGGGATAGTGGTGGTGTTGTCCAGCACCTCCAGTGCAGGGCAGGACGGGGGACACTGCCACCCTCACCACCAGCAGGATGGGCACTGCCACCCTCACCACCAGTGTTTGTGCTACATACCCAAGAAGGGAACATCTTGGGCGAGGGCAGGGAACCTGCAGGCATGGGGTGATGATCCATGGGACTATATCCCAGGAATCCGTGCCACAGACCCCAGGGATGCCACTGCTCTTTTCCATCCTCCAGGGGTAACTTACCTGCATTGCACAAAGTTGTTGCCATCAGTCCATGTTTTGTACAGGTCCAACCCTTAAATCTGCATCTACCTGCTCCATGGTGTGCAGCCAGTCATGTTGAAAAGGCTCTCGCTTTTCAGTAGGGAGCAAAGTGGCTTCATTTAAAGTTGATGTCACACACATGTCTACTTCTCCTCGGTCCATTAGCACAACTTGGTATTTTGCCAGTTGGCTTGGAGAGATCCAGTGATGTCTCTTTAGATTCCAAACAGCCAGCATGGCATATGGGACCAGCACAGTTACAGGCTGCTCCAAAGTGAATGTCTCAGCCTCCTGTATCATTGGTGTGGTGGCTGCTACAGCCCATAAGCATGCTGACCATCCAACTGCTTGGAAAAGGATACCACTGGCCTTTGCCAACTTCCATCGGTTGTGTCATCACCCCAGAGGCTCCTTGCTGCCTTTCACACACATATCACAGAAAGGGTTTAGTTATATCTGGAAGATCTAAAGCTGGCGCTCCCATGAGCATCCTTTTTAGGATGTCAAAGCTGGTTCAACATTCTCAGGTCCACTCCAGCAATTCTTCAGGGCCTTTGATGGCCAAACAAAGGGGATTTGCTATTAGTCCAAAATTTGGGATCTATATGGGGCCGAATTCTGCCACTAACAGAAATCCTCTTAGTTATCTCTTAGTCTTAGGAAGTGCAATTCAGCATATTGCTTCTTTTCTGTCTTCTCCTAGAGTTCATTGTCCTTTTGATACCTTAAAGCCAAGGTATTAGTCTTATCTTTATGCAATCTGAGCTTTTTTCCTTGAAACTCGATACCCAACAAGTCCCAAAAAGTTCTGCAGGCCTATAGTCACTTCCAAGCAGGTTTGTTCCTTGTCAGCTCCAATTAGGATGTCATCTACAGACTATAAAAGAGAAACACCATTACCTTATTCCCATCATTCCAGTTCTTTTGCCAAAATCACCAAATAAGGTGGACTTATTTTTGAATTCCTGGGGGAGCACCATCCAACAGAGCTGCACCTTTCTTCCAGTCATAGGATTCTCCCATTCGTAGGCAAAGATTGTTTGGCTTTGCTTGTCCATTGGTGTGCTGGTTTGAAAGTTAACCAGCAGAGGAAACCAAGCCAACTCAAAGAGAGATTACAAGTCAGAATAACAATTTAATAAAATAATACAATAAGTACGACCACACAGACAAGCAACAGGCAATAACCCACAAAACCCAAATGTACAACCCAGCACCCCGGGGCACAAACGAAGCGGTGCTACCTGGGCCCCCCCTTGAGTCCAAAACAAAGGGAGAGGGGAAAAACCTGCTGGTGGGAGAGCTGCTGCAGTCCAACCAAAAGTGGTAATTGTAGTCCGGCCAAGGGTGGTGAAGAGCTGCAGGTTGAGAGCGATGAGCTGCGGTCCTCCTCTGGATCCCACGAGTGGTCCCAAAGGTTCCGAAACTCCAGGTTTATATACTCTCCAGTTCAGGTGGGAATGTTCAGTCCTCCCCTCAGAGCGGGGAATTCCATAAAAGGGTATGAGGGTGCTCATTCCATAAAAGGATATGAGGGTGCTCAGGAACATTCCCCCCCCCCACCCCCCCTCGCAGGCCTCTACTGACAACAGTTTCTGGGAAATGGCATGGAGGGCTATAGAATACACAGTTTGGGCTATACCCATTCAGTGATGAATCGGTCCCAGCTGTTCTAACCAGGACATTATCCACCCCTTATTCTATGCCGTCCATGTCATGCCCAAATTAACCCCCTTAAAAACTATGTCTCCTTAAAACTATATACACTTACATATATATATATATATATACAATGAAACATTACAGACCATTCTCACTCAAAATTAGGTCCCCTTGTGGTACACAACGTGTCTCCCCATCTTTTTGCATTACCCACCAGGTGGAACCAGGTCCTTGAGCAAAAACAATCCCTCGGATGGGTTTGCCTTTGCTTGAGGTGGGACTAATCCAAACAGTCTTCCCTAACATTCCTCTCATATGCACCACAGGGACTTTATCTCCAACTACAGTATGTAAAAGTTCTGATTGAGCAGGGCCAGCTCGATTGATGGAGCCTCGGGTGTTGACCAACCAGGTGGCCTTTGCTAAATGCAGCTCCCAGTGTTTGAAAGTCTCCCCACACAGTGCCTTCAGGGTGGTTTTCAGCAGTCCATTGCACCGCTCAACTTTTCCAGCCACTGGTGCATGGTAAGGGATATGATACACCCACTCAATGCCGTGCTCTTTGGCCCAGGTGTCTACGAGGCCATTCTTGAAATGGGTCCCATTATCAGACTCAATTCTCTCCGGGGTGCCATGTCGCCACAGGACTTGTTTTTCAAGGCCCAGGATGGTATTCCGGGCAGTGGCATGAGGCACAGGGTATGTCTCCAGCCATCCAGTACTTCCTTCTACCATGGTCAGTACATAGTGCTTGCCTTGGCGGGTTTTGGGGAGCGTGATGTAGTCAACTTGCCAGGCTTCCCCATACCTGTACTTTGACCACCGTCCACCATACCATAGAGGCTTCACCCTCTTGGCCTGCTTGATGGCAGCACATGTCTCACAGTCATGGATGACCTGTGAGACAATGTCCTTGGTTAAGTCCACCCCTCGGTCACGAGCCCATCTGTATGTTGCATCTCTCCCCTGGTGACCGGAGGCATCATGGGCCCATCGAGCCAGAAATAATTCTCCTTTGTGCTGCCAATCCAGATCTACCTGAGAGACTTTAATCCTGGCAGCTCGGTCCGCCTGCTCGTTGTTACGATGCTCCTCAGTAGCCCGTTTCTTGCCTACATGAGCATCTACGTGACCGACCTTCACACTCAGCTTCTCTACCCGGCCAGCGATGTCCTGCCACATCTCTGCCGCCCAGATGGGTTTCCCTTGGCGCTGCCAGTTGGCCTTTTTCCATCGTTCCAGCCATCCCCACAGAGCATTGGCCACCATCCATGAGTCAGTGTAGAGATAGAGTCTTGGCCACTTCTCTCGTTCAGCTATATCCAAAGCCAACTGAACGGCTTTAAGCTCTGCAAACTGACTTGACCCACCTTGTCCTTCAGTCGCTTCTGCAACTCGCCGTGTGGGGCTCCATACGGCTGCCTTCCATTTTCGGTTTGTCCCTACCATGCGACAGGAGCCATCCGTGAAGAGCGCATATCGCCTTTCATCTGCTGGTAGCTTATCATATGATGGGGCCTCCTCAGCCCGTGTCACCTGTTCCTCTTCTTCTTCAGAGGATAGTCCGAAACTCTCACCTTCGGGCCAATTGGTGATAATTTCCAGAATCCCAGGGCGATTAGGATTCCCTATCCGGGTTCGCTGCGTGATCAGAGCGATCCACTTACTCCATGTGGCATCGGTGGCGTGATGTGTAGAAGGAACTTTTCCCTTGAACATCCAGCCCAGCACTGGTAGTCGGGGTGCCAGGAGGAGCTGCACTTCGGTGCCGATCACTTCTGAGGCAGCTCGAACTCCTTCATAAGCAGCCAGGATCTCTTTCTCAGTTGGTGTATAGCTGGCTTCAGATCCTTTGTATCCCCGACTCCAGAATCCCAGCGGTCGTCCGCGGGTCGCCCCAGGCACCTTCTGCCAGAGGCTCCAGGAAGGGCCATTCTTCCCGGCTGCAGTGTAGAGCATGTTCTTCACATCCTGTCCTGTCCTTACTGGCCCAAGGGCTACCGCATGGGCAATCTCCTGTTTAATTTGTTCAAAGGCTTGTTGTTGTTCAGGGCCCCACTGGAAATCATTTTTCTTCCGTGTCACAAGGTAGAGAGGGCTTACAATCTGGCTATACTCGGGGATATGCATCCTCCAAAAGCCCACAGCGCCTAGGAAAGCCTGTGTTTCCTTCTTGCTGGTTGGTGGGGACATGGCTGCTATTTTGTTAATTACCTCCATTGGAATTAGGCGGCGTCCATCTTGCCACTTCACTCCTAGGAACTGAATTTCCTGAGCAGGTCCCTTGACCTTACTCTGTTTAATGGCAAAACCAGCTCTTAGGAGAATCTGGATTATCTTCTCTCCTTTCTCGAAGACTTCGCCCGCTGTGTTCCCCCATACAATGATGTCGTCAATGTACTGTAGATGTTCTGGAGCCTCGCCCTTTTCCAGTGCAGTCTGGATCAGTCCATGGCAAATGCTGGGACTGTGTTTCCACCCCTGAGGCAGTCGATTCCAAGTGTACTGCACACCTCTCCAAGTGAAAGCAAATTGTGGTCTGCACTCCGCTGCCAAAGGAATGGAGAAAAAGGCATTGGCAATGTCAATGGTGGCGTACCACTTGGCTGCCTTGGACTCCAGCTCGTACTGGAGCTCCAGCATGTCCGGCACAGCAGCACTCAGGGGTGGTGTGACTTCATTGAGTCCACGGTAATCCACTGTCAGCCTCCACTCTCCGCTGGACTTACGCACTGGCCATATAGGGCTATTAAAGGGTGAGCGAGTCTTGCTGACCACCCCCTGGCTCTCCAAGTCACGGATCATCTTATGTATAGGGGTCACAGAGTCTCGGTCGGTGCGGTATTGCCGACGGTGCACTGTTGCTGTGGCTATCGGTACCAATTGTTCTTCAACCTTCAGCAGTCCCACAGCAGAGGGGTCCTCTGAGAGACCAGGCAAGGTGTTCAACTGTCTGATTTCCTCTGTCTCCACAGTAGCTATGCCAAAAGCCCAGCGAAGTCCTTTTGGGTCTTTGAAATACCCACTCCTCAGGTAATCTATGCCAAGGATGCACGGGGCCTCTGGGCCAGTCACGATGGGGTGTCTGTGCCATTCCTTCCCAGTCAGGCTCACTTCAGCTTCCAGTACAGTCAGCTGTTGGGATCCCCCTGTTACCCCAGAAATAGAGATGGATTCTGCCCCTATGTATCTTGATGGCATTAAAGTGCATTGTGCGCCGGTGTCCACTAAAGCCTTATATCTTTGTGGCTCTGGTGTGCCAGGCCACCGAATCCACACTGTCCAATAGACTCGATTGTCCCTCTCCTCTACCTGGCTAGAGGCAGGGCACCCCTAATCCCGGTCATGGTACTCGTTGTGCTCTTCTTGTGAGTATGACCTGGAGGTCCCTTCAAGAGGATCAGACGTATCATCATTCCTGTACCGTCTGGAGTCTTGCCCACGAGAGACTGGAGCAACATTTACCCTTGAAGAGTTCCTTGTGGTACTTGTTCCTCTTTTCAGTTCACGTACCCGGGCTGCTAAGGAAGAGGTGGGTTTCCCATCCCACTTCCTCATATCTTCTCCGTGCTCACGGAGGTAAAACCATAGATTGCCACGTGGAGTGTGTTCTCTCTCCTTAGCTGGGGGACGCTGGCTCCTAATAGCAGAGACTCTTGTTTGTCCTGGCGCGATATGGAAGATCCCTTCCTTAATTTCTTCTCTTAGCTTCTGGTGTCCCTCTTCAATCTTCTCTTCCAGGCTTCGAACATGTTCGGCCAGTTTGGTTTCCACACATGAGACATGGGCTCGCAGTGGAGCGGTGACAGTGTCTTCATAAATCCTGAGTTTACTGACCAACGCGCCCACCTTGTCCTCTCCTTCCCTCCATTGCAGCGTTGCTAAGTAGCGGGAATACATTTCTGGCCCGAGTCGTGCAAACTTTAACCACATCTGGGATGTGCACTGTACAGCATCTGGACTTTTAGGGAATCTTTCATCCTCTGAAAAGATTATCTCCAGTACAGCTAATTCTCTTAAACACCGGATACCTTGTTCCATCGTGTTCCACTGTCCTTGCTGTACGTGGAGGTCCTCCTTACAAAGGTATCTCTCCCTCACACTGGACAACAGTCGCCGCCAGAGGCTGAGAGTTTCCTGCCTCCTTCCAATCCCCTGGTCAATGACTACATCTCGAGACAGGGATCCCAGCTGTCTGGCTTCACTCCCATCTAGGATTGTATCGTTAGCTGCGGCATCCCAGATTCGGAGCAGCCAGGTCAGAATGGACTCATTCGCCTGTCGTGTGAACTCTCTCCGGAGCTCACGTAGCTCACCCAGGGATAGGGACCGAGTGATTATTTCTGGCTCTGTCTCCTCCGGTGGATGTGAAGGTCCTGCCTCTTCATCATCATTTGCTATACGGACTGATTTAGTCTTTGATTTCCTTTTCTGGACAGGGGCGACTGCTATTGGTTTGGGTTGTTCTTCTGGCTCCTCGATGGTTTGTGTGGACACGGTGCCGGTTGATTCATTTCTTTCTCCCTCTGACTCAGTTGTGGTTTGGGTGGACGTGGTACCTGTGGATCTGCTCCTTCTCTCCTCCCCCTGACAGCACTGTACCATGTCAAGTAGTGTCCGGTAGGCAGTGGCCAGGGCCCAGCAGGTTGCTGTGAGCTGACCATCTCTGGAGCTGCCAGAGCATTTTCCCTTCACCAGTCTTATCATGCTAACAGGATCCTGCAGTTGTTCAGGGGTGAATTTCCAGATCATTGGAGGAGAAAACTTCTCCAAATACTGGCCAATGTCCTCCCACTTCCCGTGCCACTCAGCATTATCTGCTCCCAGGGTAGGTGTCCAAACAACCTCCCTAGAAGGCCCTGTTCTGACCCTAAACATGGTGTAAACAGTACAGAGCAGACAAAACAACACTAACAATAACATTATGCTGTCCTTAACATCAAAAGGGAACTCAATATTTCCAAAAACTGTTGTAGCAGGTCTGAAGGGGAAGAAGGAGGTGAGAGGTTGGAAACAACCATTCCCCCCTGTTTCCCCAAAGGGCTGGGTGCGATTTTTAATGAGGCCCCAGAGGTAGCAACCCAAACCAGGACAGGCAAACAGGACTGAATACACATTTACAATGAAACTCATTGCTTCTGATGTTATGATGACATAAATATAGTAAACTAATAAAGCAATTTGGATCCCTCTCCCTGGTTTTAAAGAGAGCATCAAAACAGGTAAATAGTTCCCCATTTGTGGAAATATGAACATGCTCAGATACAACATCCACGTGAATGCATCAAACAACATGGTAATCAGGGAGTTTCTATATCCAAATAGACAAATGCTTAAAATGAAATTGTGATTCTGACTTCTCTCTCTCTGCCCCACGAGTGGGCGCCAAAAATTGTGCTGGTTTGAAAGTTAACCAGCAGAGGAAACCAAGCCAACTCAAAGAGAGATTACAAGTCAGAATAACAATTTAATAAAATAATACAATAAGTACGACCACACAGACAAGCAACAGGCAATAACCCACAAAACCCAAATGTACAACCCAGCACCCCGGGGCACAAACGAAGCGGTGCTACCTGGGCCCCCCCTTGAGTCCAAAACAAAGGGAGAGGGGAAAAACCTGCTGGTGGGAGAGCTGCTGCAGTCCAACCAAAAGTGGTAATTGTAGTCCGGCCAAGGGTGGTGAAGAGCTGCAGGTTGAGAGCGATGAGCTGCGGTCCTCCTCTGGATCCCACGAGTGGTCCCAAAGGTTCCGAAACTCCAGGTTTATATACTCTCCAGTTCAGGTGGGAATGTTCAGTCCTCCCCTCAGAGCGGGGAATTCCATAAAAGGGTATGAGGGTGCTCATTCCATAAAAGGATATGAGGGTGCTCAGGAACATTCCCCCCCCCCACCCCCCCTCGCAGGCCTCTACTGACAACAGTTTCTGGGAAATGGCATGGAGGGCTATAGAATACACAGTTTGGGCTATACCCATTCAGTGATGAATCGGTCCCAGCTGTTCTAACCAGGACAATTGGGATACAAAAGAAAGCATCCTTTAAGGTCAAAACAGTAAAACAGGAGTTTGTTTCAAGCACCGAGGCTAACAAAGTATAAGGATTTGGTACAGCTGGGTGTATATTTGTGCTTATTTGACTGATTGCTCTCAAGTCTTGTACTAATCTATACACTTGAGAACAAGGTTTCTTTACCAGTAGGAAGGCATCTAAAATTCAGATTGACATTGTCTGAGTATGCTGAATTGTTAAGAGTGTGTTTATCAATGGATCCAGACTTTTCTGGGCATCTGTCTTTATAGGATATTGGTTTACTCTTAATGGTTTAGCTCTCCTTTCTGAGCTTTCTCTCTTAAATGGAGACACACTCTTTGCTTTACCTGGTTTTTCTGAAGCCTGTGAGGATCACCGTATTTGAAATGGCATCTGGAATATTTTCTCTGATGTCCTCTCATAGTTTACCCCTTAACAGGCACATCTGAGCTTTCCAGTCTGTCTCAAGTAGAATGCGAAGCTGCATGGAAATCTCAGAAAAGGCTGCTTGTGCATTTAAGTTACAAAATATATCTCATTCCAGCAAGAGAAGGGGGCATCATGGTGTATATGGCCCCCTTCCCTCATCGTCAAAACCCTCCCATAAGCATAACATTTACATCTTCTAATTGACCCCTCCTGTCAACAAGTAGCATATTCAGGTCAAGGAAGGTGGGGGTGGATCCTTTCAGACCCCCAAACTTTCTGCCCATTCCTCTTCTTTCTCCTTCTCTAACACCATTCTGCAGTAAAAAAGTTTTCAGTACAGCCTGCTATCCCCCCAGTAAGGTTATGAGTCAGCCTGACTGTTGCCAAAAGCTGATATATTCCTCCAGGATTTCCAACTCAACAAACCCTGAGCAGCAAAAAGGAACATGTACAAAAACTGGCAGAGCTCTACCCCCACTGGTTGTTTTAAAGATGCCTGTATTTCCGCCTGGGGATGTCCCAAAATCTGGCCTGCAATAGGACTAAAATCTCATTTTGCACGTTTTTTGTTTTGCTCTGTGTCCTCTTTATCTGTTCCTACCCCAGTGTTATATGGGGGGGTGGAGGGTGTGTGGAAAGGAGGGGGATAACATTTGTACCTCTTCCAGCTCATCCCCTTTGCAACATTACAATCCCTTGCTTTTTCTCCTTCTCCTCAATTTACAGCATTATATCTCCTCCCAATTTACTCTTTCTATGAGTATCTGGATCTCTATACAATGTCATATAAGCATCAACATAAAAAAATCCTCACCCCATTTACCAAGCCATTGACAAATCAACATCAACTGTAAGATAATATTAAACTGCAATGACCTCTTTTCCCATCCTCCAATTAATAATGTGGCCACCATTGACTACAAAATCTCTTAATTTTTTCTTTTGTCATTGGATCACCCCCAAATTTAATCTAATTTTTCAGTATGCATCCTAGAGGGCTACAGGGAGGAACTGTGGATTGGTTTGTTCCTATCATTCAATTTAATAATATTTAAGTTACCCAAGTCCTTTACCCTTAGATCTGGATGTTCAGTAGTTACACTGCTCCTATCCCACTGATTGATTAAGGTTCACTGCCCAGTGTCTCCTTGTGACTTACATGGAGACTGATCCCACTGATAGGTCACACTGATAAACCTACAAGTTTTTGCAAAAGGAATTTGAAAAAGGAACGACAGTGTACTTGCCAATCCAAGAATTCCATCTCCCCTTCCACCCTTGCTCAAATATCTCTGGAGCATTGCACCTTGGAGTTGCTCACTGTCATGATGCTGAAGAGGATTCAGGGGGAGTCTCCAACCAACTGGCTAGTGGATGCTGGAATCCTGTTCGGGTCAATTCTTCGTTCTCAGGGGCAGCAGGATGATCCAGGCAAGGTCTTATGGCCACCCCATCAGGGTCACCAAAACGCTGTGAAAGTGATCTCTTTCCCCTAGTGTGCCAGGAACTGATCCCCACTCAGAGTCAGGATGTGTGTGCAGATGTGGGTGCTGCGTAGTGAACCCCCAAAGCCAGTATCCACTCAGGTGCCAGTCACCTGCTTTGATACGCTTTGAAGAGCAACAGAGCCACATTTCCTGGATATACCACAACCTAAAGCTATGGATAAGCTATGGATAAACTATGGATCATCTATAGTCACAGGTTGCAGCTTCCTTTGTCTTTGTCTTAAGATCGAGCACAGAAGTATTTACTGCACACATTCTGGGGGGAAGGGACATCAAAGTCTTCCTGCATATTTGCAGGGAGATGGGGATTTCTGTTGGCTACCAATCTGAGACCACGAAGCCACAGCACTGCAGAGCAAAGTGCGAGATGAAAAAAAAGTCAGGACTTTACAAGATGTAAAGGCAGTCGTAGAAGATGTAATTACTACTTAAGCAGAGTGGTGCTACGAGCAGCAATGCACTGTAGAACAGCTGGTGGCACACATTGCTCACAAACAAAGGTACAGATATGGGAGAAGTAAGGTTTTGATTTCCCAATCATATTCATGGGATCCTGAGGAATCGGATGGAAACATCTGGAGTGACTTCTCAGACTCTGAGACTGAGCTAGGTTTAGCAGAAAGGGAGGTGGTAGAAGCACCATCCCTCATACAAATGGAGGGGGAAGAGGGATCTTGCCTGTTGGAGGGGTGCGCATTTGGAGCACTTGTACTCCAAAAGGAAATTTTTAGAGATCTTTCAGCAGAAGAGAGGAGAAGGCATACTGGCATGGATTTTGCAAGTTTGGGATAGCGGCACTGCGTCTGTCCACTTACTAATGGGTGAAAAAATCTATTCAGCCCTATAGGCAGTGAGGATCAGATATACTGGGGACGTGCTCAGTGACAAAATATCAGGGGTCCTGTTTGGCAGAATGTTGCCACCCCTACACTGTATCAATGGTTGTGTGCAGCAGTTTTAACAGCATATGCAGACACTGCCAAAGTAATGCCATCCCTCAGAAGCTGGTGTACAAGGAAGAAGGTTTTAGTTTCCTGCAGTTCATGCGCTAATTACAGGATCTCGTCTGGATGAGGCAGCAGTAACTAAAAGTATCGTAATACAGCTTTTGAGAGGGGCATCTGTTTTGCTGAAACCCTTGATTATACCAGCAGTCATAAATGCTACTGGTAATATAGGTGTCCTAGCAAATACTTCAGGGGAAATTTGGGCTCTAATTTCAGAACCAGCTGTGCGGGTAGCAATCATCCATCAGCCAGCAAAACGGAAGAGTTATCTCGTGTGTGATGAGGAAGCAAATGTGGAATGATCTAGTGCAAGCCAGTGTCCCATGATCAGAAATAAGTAGGGTCATAACATCAAAAATGTTTCATCATTGACAAAAGTTAGCGCCTATGCAAAAAAATTCTTTTCCCCCATCATGTCACAGTGAGACACTACCTGGAAGATGCTATAACAGCAGAAAATGACCACAAAGAAAGTTGTTTGGTAATGGACCAGGAAACAAAAAGAAGTCTCTGATGCCTGCAAAAATGCTTTGATTGAGCAAGCCCAATTATATACTTCTAGGCAAGGAAATCCTTTTGAATTGAAAGTAACAGTTCTCGATGATAAACTGTCATGGGCATTGTGGCAGACAACTAGGCTGAAAAGTCAGAATCTATAGGATTTTGGTCCAAGGCATTACAAGGCTCTGCTATTATAACCCAATGGAAATATGAATTAAAGCAGTAATTTGAGTATTGCAAGAAACAGAAAGAATCACAGGCCAAAATAGCGTGACTTTACACCTCCAGTATAAAACATGGGGAGGACTGAAATTCTTCTAGATGGCATCTCTACCAAAATTCCACAGGGTGAGTGGAATGGATTCTGTGCTGGGACTGCAATTTAGTAATCTGTAAGTGACCATTCCTATAACAACCCCTGACAATGCAGTGTGGTTCTGTACTCCATGTTCTCCCATTCTACATCCTCTGTTAGCATCATATTCTCAAGTTCCTGTATTTCAGGTATTTAGATGATTTCCTGTGCCTTATCAAGGGGGTTAGCATTGGAACTATGTTTTGGTGTCACAAGCTGTCTCAGTTTGAAGACACTGGAATGTTTGCTAAAGAGGATGAGTTATGAGACAGACCAAACTCCTCTCTCTCAGCAATTGTAAATTCAAAAATTAAGGGGCTTTAATCAAGGAAGTGTGGAAAAAAAAAAGAAGAAATAACAACCCTTTATTAAAAGATATATGTATATTGGCAAGAACAGTAACAGAACACAAAAACAACTAAACAATAGTCCTGTACTCAGAAGTCCTCTTCAAACAAAAGAAAAAAGTCTGAATACTTCTCTGTCCTTTAGCGCAGTTCTAATCACGGTCGGCAGGGGGCGCTGTTGGGTCGCTGGAGGTGCAGAGCCTGCAGTTCTCTGTGCTGACCTGCAGGGGGCGCTGTCGGGCTCTGGCGGTCACCGCACAGGGAGGGGGTCTGGGGGGTGGTCTCGGATCGCGGGAGAAGCCGAAAAGAAAACGGAGACCCTTCCCCCAGTGGAAGAAGGGCAGAAGGAAAAGCAGTCCACCCCCACGGGACTCACTGTTGTTCTCAGATGACGGTGTTTCAAGGCTCTTCCCTTCTCTCCCAGCGAGCACACAACTCTCCGATGAAAACGCCGTAGGTCCCGGCTGGAGTCACAAGGCAATATGTGAGCCCATCGAGGCTGGTGGTCAGGCCTCACCAGGACGAAAAGCCAGAAAGACCAGCTTCCAGGCCTTTTCTCCAAAAAATGCCCAGACACAGACCCTGTCTCTGTCCCAGAGAGAGAACTCCGCAGTCCGATCTCTCCCCTCGGAGAAGAGCCAGCCACCCCCTCCCAAAACTCCTCCCCTTTCCCCCCAGCCTCTGATGGGCCATCCGTTAGGAATGCGGTCTGGCCAGCTAGGTTCTTTTGTAAGGCTAATTGACCCCCTTCCCCCCACTCACTCCGTTTTCTTACAGTGGAGCAGAGGAAGAAAAATGCTCTTATTGGATTTATAACCTATAACACAAGCCCAACATTAAATAGAAGTTAAATCTGAAAAAGCACAAACCACAGCCCTTCAATCTCTGTGGCCAATTGCTCCATCTCAAGTTCCCAAACCTGAAGCAATATTATCTGGAGGAGTTGGAGTAACACTGTATGTATAACCGGACAGAGATGATAGTCCTGTTTTCTTCCCTTATCACAACCTGGCTTCTCGAGTTTTGCAGGCCACAGAGCAAGCACATACTTTGAATACATTTCTGCAGGACCAATATATATAAACTTGTGTGTAGGTTTCTGTTGTAACTAACTTATTCTTTCAGAGCAGTAGTGACTATGGAGCAGCTGGCAGGTGGCCTCATGCAAGGTTTAGCTTGGACATTCAAGGCAGCTGTTGCCTTAAGTTTGGGAGTAACTGCTATATATCGAGGAACCTTACAACATTGATTACTGATGAAGTACTTCCCTCTTCGTCACAGGCAGAGTGGGAGATTCAGGCAAAGGTTATTAGAGAAGCCCTCCCGTTGTGTCACAAGGTGCAAAAAGGACCCCTTGGTTTTCTAAACTCCTTCTCATAGAGGAGTTGAGTGTGGTTAAATCCAGTCCCTCCCCCGGACTTGGTCAACAGTTTATGCCTAAAGCATCACACAGGTGTAACTCTACCTCTATACACCTTTGTCCTGCAGGATTAAGGATGGCAAAGTAAATATATTTATATAAATAAAATAAATTAATTCTTTAATTTTATTACAATGATAATGCTAAGACAAAAAGACCTTAGTCAGAATTATCTAGTACACAGGACAGGTAGCTGTAACTTCTAGCACAGAGTACTATTTTTGAGGCAGTATTGAAGCGATTATATTAAAGTTAGAAAAAACAATTATAAAGTAGAGATTGATGTTACTCACTCATACCAGCAGCTGTAGGCAAATGTCTTTCACTCGGCCTGGAGGCATAACCTTGAGGGGCATCCCCACTCAAGGGAAAAATCTTCACATGCCTTAGGAAGTGAAGTCCTCACCATGAAAAAGCGAGACTGGCCTTTTATAGGATAAAGTCATTGACTGTCACATTAATTTTTACATTATGTGTTGGCAGGCTTATTCAGCAAAATATGCTTTGCTGCTGATAAAGGTGTGATCAGCTCTTTGGTTTCTCCTGCTCGACACTTCTGCCTCTCGCTTCCATATCAGATCCTGCACACCCCTGCTGCTCCTGGCCTCACTCAGGGAGCACTTGTCCTGCATATGCTCCTGAGAGTTTGGTCAAGTTGATCTCAGCCCTGAACACTAAAACCAGCAGACCCTGGTGGCTTAATCCACCACTGAAAACTTGTACATAAGATGAAGTTTGAGCTGCTCTATTCCCATCCAGGCAGAGCATTCTGCTACACTCTTCAACATCATAAATGCTGTTCTGAGCTAGAGAGGATGTGCTACTTGGACAGGACTGCTGGATCAGACAGCATGGAGGACAACACTCAGCATCTTCAGGACTTCATACATTGAATCGCACAACCTCTCAGTGATGCCTGACTAGCTGTGTGGTTTAATTCCTTGACAGGAGGGATGAGACAGTTAATTCAGAGCATTATATGTTTACATGTTTGTTCTTTCTTTAAGCTTCATTATGCATCTCTGTAAATTCCCTATCCCACATCTCCAGCCCCAGCAGCCACGGTTTCTTGAGCAAGGGGGAAAATGGGTTAAAAGCAGGACACTGGCAAGGAGGATTGGACATGGCTCAGTGATCTTGCCGCTGGGAACACCAGCTAGGGATCGTCTGGCATGGACCGAATTTAACCATGGCAGTGTCCCCACCTGGGTGCCTCTGCTTGGGGCTTGTTTGGGGATCCCCCAGTTAGTGAGGGAAGGGAAATGAATTTACTCTTTATGTTTCAGTCATGGATTTGTGGCTGTCCCAGCTGCCTGCCTGTGCCCACTCACACATTTACATTCACACTTACACAGCTCCTTAGACACAGATAGGTTTAGGGCATAAATATATTTCTATATCTCAGCTATTTTCAGTTAGATGAGACTATTTAGACAGAGACACATTTACGTATATGTATTTACACTTGTGTAGAATGACTAGTTGGCCTTACTTCTATTTACACTCTCCATGAATTTTCATGCGTTTTTGGGTTGTGACACTTTTCGGGGTGGGAGTCCCCCATGGACCCCCTCATCTTCCCCACACCTGCTCCTCCACTGCACCACTGCCCATCCCTCACTCTGACATTTGGTTGTCTCAACAGACATCATCTCACTCCAATCTCCCAAAGAGGCACAAGACAAGGGAAAGAGCTCCCATGACCGGCAGCTCATTAAATTAACAATGCCTAAAACAGACACACTCCCCTCTCCAGAAAAAATGGATATCGCCCCCAACAGCTCCAGTCCTTGCACTGCTGTTGCACACCACAGTTGCTTTGTCAATAAAACTGAAGTGTAAAACTTTAAAGAGTAAAATAAAGAACAAACATCAGTAACTCACTTTGTACTGAAGAGGGGTGTGTGTGGTTATACACACCCAGGAAAGATACTCCCATGATAGAAGTGTTTGATTTTCCTTTTGCAGTAAGCTCAACTGGCACAGCTGTGAAGTAGTACCATTAAATTTTCAGTCTCCAAAACACATGATTTTACCTTGACTAGGGGTTTTTGTGTTCCACACTTAGGAACAACTTCTGGCCAGAGCTGCACTGCTCAAGAGAGATCCTGCTGGGCCATTGGGAGGGAGAGAGTCAACAAGGAGCAGCAATGCCATCAACTTCTGGAAAATGTGCTGCACTGGGGCTTCTTTCCAGCCAAAGTTACGCACTGGAGTGTCAGTATCACATCCGTCACCACAACAACCCTGGCCTCAAAAGCTCCATGGCCTCCTGCTCCCCTGCCCTGCGCCCATTCCAGCACAGGATGCTGCAGCCGTCATCGCCTGTGGCACCAAAGGTACCAAAAGACACAAAACTACCACTGTGCTTGCGAGGAATCAGCGGTCCTCAGCTCCTCTTTGCTATGGCCCAGCTCACCTCAAATGCTCCTCCAATTCCAAAGGCTGCCCGCACAGCACCTGCAAAGCCAAAGGGAACTGCTTAACACACCTGCCACATGTTTCTCCGCTCTTAAGACACCGACACAGCCAACAACCACATTACCTTCTTGGAACCCCTGATTAGTGTGTGGCGTCATCCCTTCTTAACATGGGAGTCGGAATCTTCCGGAATACGGTTCTGTGCGTGCCAATGGAGCTGTGTGATCTCCTCTTGTGTCCTGAGAGCCATTCCATACTGACCAGAAGCACCAAGAAATGTGCTCACTGGGGAGGAATGAAACATTTCCAGCAAATGCTCCTGCTCCACAGAAAAATCTCTGAGGGTCTCAGGCCCAGGACAGGTGCTGTGTCAGTGTTTGAGGACTGGGACCAGCCTGTCCTGGCTGCAGCAAACCCTGCAGAGGGGCGGGCTGGGAGGGAGAAGCCCAACCTGTGGTTATGTGGCCTCAATGGCCAACAGAGGTTGAACCTCTGGGTTGCTTTCCATAGTCAGCAGCTTGGAGGAGCTTTGCCCGGGGCAGCAGGGAAAGAGGAAAGAGGGTGCAGGTAGAGTCGTTGGTAAAGACTGTGAGTGGGGAGCTCCAAGGAAGCGTTTGAGGCAGCACATGGAACCAGCACGGGGGCCCCGAAGAGGTGCCCACAGGCTGCTCATGGGGGAATATGTGCATAGAGGAGGCCCCGGGAGGCCCTTCTGCCACCAGAGGCAGCTGCCTGAAAACACGGGCACAGGGGAGCTCTCGAGGCTCCCTGGGAATGCTGGCAGGTTTGTTTTGTTATTGCCTTTGCACCAGGGAGGTCGGGACGCGTCCTGATCCGAGGGCAGCACAAAGCTGGAGCCTGTCTGAGGCGGGTGAATTAAGCAGAGCGACCCCAGTGCAGGGAGGGACAGTCTAGGAGGCCGTGCGTCCCATCCTTGCGGAACTTGCTCCCGATCCTCCTCCGCCCCGGTCCCGCCCTCCGACACTAGGGGGCAGCACAGGACTCTCGCTCTGCGCAGGCGCGGAGTCCCCGCTGGAGGGCGAGGCCGGACTCCATTTCCCGGCGGGCATGGGAGGCCCCGGGGCGCCGTTCAGTGTGTCACTTCCGCTGCGTCTGGGCTGACCTGGCTCTGTGGCGGCGGCGGAGACAGACGGTGAGGGCGGAGCGGCCGCCGGGGCCGATCGGAGCCGATCGGAGCCGTGTCCTCGGCGCTCGGGGCGGACGGGGAGGCGGTGGGGAGGGTCTATGGGGGAGGCTCGGCTGTGGGCTCTGAGGGGCCGGGAGGGACCGGCCAGGCTCTGTCGCTGGAGAGGGTCGGTGTCTCCCGCGGGCAGCGGTGGGTGAACCCGGACTGAGCCCCTGTGCTGCGCGGATGGGCAGGAGCAGCCCACCCGGGCTGGACACGCTGCTATGCGGCCGGAGCAGGGCAAGACTTGGGGGGAAGAAAGGGGCCTCTGGCACAGGCAGCCGGCCGGGCTGCAGCGCTGCAGGGGGGTCCGTGACAAACCTAGGAGGTTCAGCGAGGCCAAGGGCAGGTGCTGAACGTGAGCCAGGGCAACTCCAAGCACAAACACGGGCTGAGGGAGAATGGATGGAGAACAGCCCAGAAGAAAAGGACTTGGGGGCGTGGGTTGACAAGAAGCTCAACATGACCCAGCCATGTGCACTGGGAGCCCAGAAAGCCAACGCTGTGCTGGGCTCATCCCCACAGTGTGGGCAGCACGTGAGGTGGGAAATTCTGCCCCTCTGCTCTGCTGAGGTGAGATCGCCCCTGTATGGTGCCTCCAGCCCTGGGGCCTGCAGCACAGGAAGGACGTGGAGCTGCTGGAGCAGGTCCAGAGGAGGCCACGGAGATGGTCTGAGGGCTGGAGCCCCTCTGCTCTGGAGACAGGCTGGGAGAGCTGGGGGTGTTCAGCCTGGAGAAGAGAGGGCTCCAGGGAAACCTTAAAGCCCTTCCAGTGTCTAAAGGAGCTCCAGGAGAGATGGAGAGGGACTTTGGACAAGGGCCTGGAGTGATTGGACAAGACTTCCCACTACCAGATGGCAGGGTTAGATGGGATACTGGGATGAAATTCTTCCCTGTGAGGGTGGTGAGGCCCTGGCACAGGCTGCTTGGAGAAGCTATGGCTCCCCCATCCCTGGAAGTGTTCAAGGCCAGGTTGGACAAGGCTTGGAGCAACCTGGTCTAGTGGAAGGTGTCTCTGCCCATGGCAGATGGGTGGAACTGGATGGGCTTCACAATCTCCCATCCAAGCCTAACCACTCTGTGACTGTAGAGAGTGGAGCCCCTGACATTGGAGCAGTTTTTGCATTTCTCAGCCCCACCAAGTGTCCTCACGGGTCCTGTTTATAATGTCCCTATGGTCTTGTCCTCTCAACAGGGCAGCTCCTGGGGCACTGAGTTTGGGTGAATTGGGACACCTGGCTTGGAGAGGGACTTTTGGGGATCATGAGGCTGCTGGAGGGAGTTGGTGTTTCCTCAGTGGCTGGAAATAGTAAATAAGAACAAATGTTGGAAGTGAGGAGCTGGTGCTTTCTGCGAAGAACTAACTCTGTTGTGTAAGATAGGGCTGGAAAGCAGCCAGGCTTCACAAGGGCAATTAACTGTTAAGTGCTAAAACTGGTGAAACTGTTAATTTCCAGAGCTTTCAAAGTTACTGGAAGAGGCTTTGTGATCCAAGAGCTTTGCTCATTACTGAGATGTGCAGAGCCCAGAGTTGGATGCGATGATCCTTGTGGGTCCCTCTCAACTCAGAATGTTCGATGATTCTGTAAAGGGCCATGATACTGGCTGGGGCTTTGAAAAGGGAGGAAACTGTTGACTTTTCTTCCATGGCTGCAGATCTGGGACATGGCTATGCCAGTTCTTACAGCCTCCCAGAACAGAGTTCAGAGATTTCAAACAATCAGTGACATTCCACTGACCTGTGTTTCCAGATGAAGCTCCTGCTCCTCACCCTGTGTGCCCTGGTGTCTGTGTCCCGCTGTGAGGATGGTGCCAGGCTCCTGGCCTCCAAATCTCTGTTAAACAGATACGCGGTGGAGGGCAAGGACTTGACTTTGCAGTACAACATCTACAACGTTGGCTCAAGGTAAGTCCTGTCCAGGCTTCAGTACGAACCAGGAGCAAACATTCTGTGTGTGGCTGCAAGGCAGGAGGTGATTTCTGAGCTCCATGATGTGCTGGTGCCTTTGCTCCCTTGAACTCTGAGCTTTCCAGCAGTGCCTGGAGGGTTGACCCTGCAATTTGCCTTTCCCTTCCTCTTCCCTTGTCCCTGCTTTCCCCTCGTGGCTGCTCAAGCTGTCAGTCCAGCATGCACATGTAGCTCCTGTGGTGTCCTGGGACACTCTGCTCCCCATGCACACAGCTCTCTTGACTGGCTTTGTGAGCTCTTTTGCACTTTTTTGTTTTTTTTTTAATAAAAATTCCTTTTTCCTGTCAGGACTTCTCTAAAGACCTGACAAAAGTAAAACAGAACTTCCACAATGCTGGTAAAACGCTTTATTCTCAGAATGAAAAGCTGATTGGACAAAATGCAGGAGAGTATTAAAGTGGTTTGTTTTTTTTTTTTTTTTAGATTTTTTTAAAGGCAGAGTCATGTATGCTGAGTGCAGTACTGCTGAGAGAAGTATTTATGGTGTTGCAATATTGGACTTGTACAATATTAATGAGATACTGTAACTTTATAGGTGGGATTTGTTTATTATTTAGGCCAAAGCGTGTGTCTGTGGGATGGTATCTGCCAAATTCTATTGTGGAAAAACCAGCGTATTTCCTGTCTTTGTGGCTGTTTCTCTCAGCTGTGCCTTCTTCTCTCTGCAGTCTCTCCATAAGACACCTCAGCTCTCCTCGCCATGTTGTGTTGGTGACTTTTCCTCTTTCACAAATCAGTTCTTCCATTGGGTCAGGAGGGAACTGTCAGCCCACTTTGCTGCAGATCCCATGAGCAGATGCCAAGTCTTAAGATTCCATTCTCATCCCTGCCTTTGTTGTGTTCAGTGCTGCCCTGGATGTGGAACTGTCGGATGATTCCTTTCCCCCAGAGGATTTTGGCATCGTCTCTGGCATGCTCAATGTCAAGTGGGACAGGATCGCTCCGTATCTTTTAATGGTTTGAAATTTTCTTCCCCCTGAGCATCCTGCAGCTTCATCCTGTCTTCATGCCCTGTCCCAGAAATTCCCACATGCCAGAGCCTGGACAGGGTGCCCAATCCAAATGCCTGCTTTTCTGGATGGTGCTGTGTAAAATTAAAGCTCCTTGCAGACAGGACCAGGTCCCTAAGTTCCTCTGCCTGGGGAGGAGCAGCTGGGTCAGCCTCGGGGGAGGTGGGTCGGGCTGTCTGTGACCATAAGCATTCGGATCTGTCAGCAGCACTGACTTTTCCACCTGTGTTTTCCTCCTGTAATGAAATCCAACCGTTTTCCTTAACGCCCGGCTCCCAGAGCGAGTAACGTGTCCCACACCGTGGTTTTGCGGCCTCTCAAAGCTGGTTACTTCAACTTCACCTCTGCCACCATCACGTACCTGGCACAGGAGGGAGGACAGGTCGTGGTAAGTGGACGATTTAGAGGAGCCCTGCAGATACCCCTGACAGTGCTCTTGCAGCTGCCTGGTCGGGGTGATGTCCCTGAGCTCTCACCCTGCCCAGCTCTGCCCCAAGAAGGAAAGTGGTAAAGCTTGTCTTTTCCCTGCCTTTTCCAGGTTGGTTTCACTAGTGCTCCCGGGCAAGGAGGAATCCTGGCTCAGCGTGACTTCGACAGGAGGTTCTCCCCTCACTTTGTAAGTACCTTTCAGCTGACAATGGAAATTGCACTGCAGCAGCTGCAGCCCAGCGCAGTGGCTTCCTGCTGCACATGGTGTGTGTGGTTTGTCCTGCAGTCACCTGGAGAGCTCCAGTGGTATTGCAGTTAATCCCTGTGAGTTCTCCATAGGAGCATCACAGAAGCAGCCAAGAGTTCCCACCCCAGCTCTCTCTGTGGAAGAGCTGCACTGTGGGATTTGAGCCAGAAAATTGGAGAGTAGAATCTTAGAACCTTCTAGGTTGGAAGGGACCTACAAGGATCCTGGAGTCCAACTCCTGGCCCTGGACAGGACAACCCAGCAATCCCACCAAGTGCCTGAGACTGTTGTCCAAACTCCTTGAGCTCTGTCAGGCTCGGTGCTGTAACCACTTCCCTTGGGAGCCTATTCCAGTGCCTAATCACCCTCTGGGGGAAGAACTTCTTCTAATATCCAGCCTAACCCTCCCCTGACACAGCTCCATGCTGTTCCCTCAGCTCCTGTCACCTGTCACACAGAGCAGAGATTGGTGCTGCCCCTTGTGAGGAAGCTGCAGGCTGTGGCAAGGTCTCTTCTCAGTCTCCTCCTCTGGCCTCATTGCTCTAAGACTCCTCTGGACTTGACTTGTTTTGACTTTTCTCCCTCTAGTTGGATTGGGCAGCATTTGGTGTGATGACCCTGCCCTCCATCGGGATCCCCCTGCTGCTGTGGTACTCAAGCAAGAGGAAGTATGACACCCCCAAGACCAAAAAGAACTGAGTGGAGAAAAATGCCACCAGCACGCCAGAGCTCGGGAAAGGACAGTCATGACCCCCCCAGAGCAGTGGGTGCTTTTGGGTTGCACTGTCCCCTGCCAGGCATTGCCTGGGCTGTGCTTCAACCCTCTCGGCAAAGGGACTTGATCGCTGTGATTGGGTGTCTTCTGGGTTTTTAAAAAGAAACAAAGAAAACAGTAAAAAACCCAACTAAAAGCCCCCAAATGCTTTGTCAGCCCCTTTCAAGCAGGAATCCCCCCCTGCTCCTCTGTAGGCACGGCGATACGAGTGTGTAAGTGCCCAGAGGGTCTGTTTGTGGGGCTCTGCCCCCTGTGCTACCTCCCAGCCCCCGTTTGCCCTGCTGTATCTTCTCCAGAGTGTCCTGTCTCGGGGCCCCTCTGTTGCTGCATGCCCTATGGGAAGGAGCTTGCTCTGGTGCACCACAGACCTGTTTTGATAGAAGATGTCAGAGCTGCTGCTCTACCGGAAGGGGCAGTACTGGAGGACCCTGTCAATGCTGTTCTCTGTCACACCAGCTTGCCCAGGGCCATGGAGGCTCTGTAAAGGGATGTGGGAGGAGAGCAAGGAGGAGGATTTTAAATTCCTCAAGAATGAGGTGCGCGGATCCCCAGACTGTCCCCTCCTGCACTGGGGATGCTCTGCTTAACTCACCCCGCCCCAGACAGGGTCCAGCCTCTGGGTCCCCAGAGATCAGGACAAGTCCTAACCTCCCTGGTGCAAAGGCAGTAACAAAACAAACCTGCCGGCATTTCCAGGGAGCCTCGAGAGCTCCCCTGTGCCCGTGTTTTCAGGCAGCTGCCTCTGGTGGCAGAAAGGCCCGCGGGTCCGCCTCTATGCACATATTCCCCCATGAACAGCCCGTGTGCACCTCACCAGGGCCGCCTCGCTGGCTCCATGTGCCGCCCCAATGCCCTTTCATCCTAGAGCTCCGAATTCTGAGCCGTTGTCAACAGCTGTCCCTGTGGGCGACACTAAAGGACCGTCCGGGACACAAAATGGCTGCCGACGGTTTGGGGGGGCGGCACGCCCTGGCCGTGAGGGGACACCGGAGCCACGGGCGGGGCCGGGGCTGCGGGACGGGCGGGGCTGCTGTGCGGGGACAGGCGGGGCCGCCTCAGGACCCGCCGCTCCCCCGGGACCACTCTCTGAGGGGGGAAGGGGATGTCGAGGACTTTGGCTCTCAGAGCGAGCTTGGCCGTTGCATCTCGGCCCCGGTGGCCTTCGGTGTGTAGGAGCTCCTTCTGCCCCGCCGCGCCCCGGGTATGCGCATGCGCACTCCACTTCCTTCGCGGCCCCGCCCCGCCCCGGGGTGTCACTCAACAGCCGGAGGTCGGTGGGCGTTCCCGGGGTGAGGTGGTGCCGTTCTGATTGGCCTCCGGGCGCGCGCCCGCGTCGCGATTGGCCGGCGAGGGGCGCGGGGCGGTGCGTGCCGTGGCGGCCCCGTGAGGCGGCAGGTCTGGGGCTCCAGAAGGTTCCGCCGCTCTCCAGCCGCCGCGATGATGGGCCCGCGCCCCGTCCTGGTCCTCAGTGAGTGCTGCCTCCCCGGCCCGGCCCCCCCGGCGGGGTCCCAGGGTGGAGGGTGAGGGAAGGGCAGCGCCGCGCCCCCACCCCGCTTTGCTGCTCGGCCTCCCTGCCGCCATGTTGGGTCCCCTCATGGCCGGGCGCTCCTTCACGGAGCGCGGCCCAGGCGGGCCCGCTCTGCTCCCAGGGGTCCGCCGGGCACCGCTGCCGCCACCGGCGCGTCTGAACTGCCTCTGGTAGTCCCCTACCCACAGCTTCGGCCTGGCCGCTCTATGTGCCCTGCGCGGAAGATCTCTGGCCCCCGCTGCTGTCAGGCCTTTCCCGGCAGCTCTCCGGTTCTCTTTCCCGTTTCTTGTCGGGCCTTTTCAGCGAGTTTCTTTGTGCTACCCCGTTTGAATCCCCTGTGAACCCCAGTTCTCAGGCCCCCCAGCATTGGAAGCTCGTGCAGCTGCCCGAGCGAGTCCAGAGGAGGCCGCGGAGATGTTCCGAGGGCTGGAGCCCCTCTGCTCTGGAGCCAAGCTGGGAGAGCTGGGGGTGTTAACCTGGAGAGGAGAAGGCTCCAGGGGGACTTTAGAGCTCCTTCCAGTGCCCAAAGGAGCTCCAGGAGAGCTGGAGAGGGACTTAGGACAAGGGAGAATGGCTTCCCACTGCCAGAGGGCAGGGTTAGATGGGATATTGAGAAGAAATTCTTCCCTGTGAGGGAAGTGAGTCACTAGCATAGGCATAGGTTGCCCAGAGAAGCTGTGGCTGCCCACTCCCTGGAAGTGTTCCAAGGCCAGGTTGGACGGGGCTCAGAGCAACCTGGCATAGTGGAAGATGTCCCTGCCCGTGGAAGGGGTTTGGAACTAGATGGTCTTTAAGTCCCTTCCAACTCAAACCGTTTTACGATTCTCTCACCACTCTCTAACACGAGGATTTATTTCTGCTTGGGTATCGCATTCCCATCTCTCGATCTGCTCCATTCCCTATTAGTCTAGGAGGCAGACTGTTGGAGCCCAGGGCCCCTTTTGTTCTATCTTACACCTCTCCATGTGGATGCACCTACTTCTGAGTAAATCTGTGCGTACCTGGGCCAGGCTTGTAGTAGCAGAAGAGCAGCCTTCAGCTCTAGGGCAGAGCCTGTTGACAGCTGGTCCGCAGCTGTGATTGTGAGCCTGTGGTACCCCGGGGGCTGCTCACCCTCATGTGCCAAAGGCAACGTCAATGGATTAACTTCATGTTCGCCCAGTTCTTTGAACTGTGCCTAGGCCTCTGTAACTTTTTGTGACTGAACAGTGCTGTGCAACAGCACCTCCTCGGCCATGTGGGATCTGGCAGATCCTAGTGAGTCCCTGCAGTTTGATTTTCTGGGGCAATAGGTTTCTGTTTCAGGGTTGCAGAGCTTTGTCTCAGTTAGGATGCTCACAAGGAGTTCTGTTATAATAGGGAGTGCTTTTGCTGACGCTCCTCTGTCAGTGTGTTTCTCATCATAACTGCAGTATTTATAATGTAATCTCTGAATTTAGAATAGGTCACATGTCATATGTGTGTGACTGAGAAGTGTGGCTGCATCCTTACTGCACTGTGCTTGATTGTGCTTGATTAAATTCATTTTTTCTGTGTGCTTTAGGTCAGAACACAAAACGTGAGTCTGGAAGAAAAGTCCAGACAGGAAACATCACTGCTGCAAAGGTACCAAATTCTCGTATCAGGCTGTTTTGATTATTCTTTATTTCTCCGTGTGTGTGTATTTTTATATTTCTGAGGGAAAGCTGGATCTGAAGCATATTTTCTCTAGTCTATATGAACCCAGAATAGAAGAAGCAACATAGAAAATAATTTCCTGTGTTAACAGAAGATATTTTTATACTTTTATATAAAAATTCTGTATAAAAAATAAAACATCTGCACTATTCATGTAAGGGGTGCCCTATAACTGCACATAGAGGGGTTTAACCCACCAAACCTCCTTTCTCTGCAAAGTCTGAAAGCACCTCGGTTTTGACATCTGACTGAGATAATAATACAGTGTAGTACCAGTGCCCTTATAATCCCTGCGTTCTCATTTCCAGACAGTTCTTAAACCTTGTCTGCATCTCAACCATGGCAGAGTTGTTGGGTCGCTTAAATTTCACAGGGACTGCTGGTTTCAGACCCACTATGGGGTTTTTTTAGACTTTTTGACGCTTACCTGTAGTGCTTCATTTCTTTGGTTTCCCCTAGACCATTGCTGACATTATCCGAACATGTTTAGGACCAAGAGCTATGATGAAGGTAAGAACTTGCGCTGTTCTCTGGGGTGTTTCTAGGCAGCTGCATCACCAATGTTGCAGCACAAGTATTGGTTTTCTTGTGGTTGCAGATGCTTTTGGACCCCATGGGTGGCATTGTGATGACCAACGATGGCAATGCTATTCTTAGAGAAGTAAGTTTCTCCTGAAGGGTTGTCTTGCTTAACACGTGAGTCGGAATATTCTGGAGTCTTGGGTGCCAATAGAGCTGTATGATCTCATCTGTCTTGAGAGCCAGCAAGTACTAATAAGCTCCACCAAGAAAGGTGCTCACTGGGGAGGAGTGAAACATTTCCAGCAAATGCTCTTGTTCTGCAGAAATGTAGGTTTGATCCTGGGATGGGAAGTTTTCATGGAGTTTTTATAAGACTGATGTAAATGCTTTGGTAATTGTAGCTATAATCAGTTGCATCAAGATCTTCTGAGTAGACAGCGATGTTCACAATGCCACGTAATGATACCAAGAAATTATTTTCTCTCTAGTACAAGTGCTGTTAAAAGAACATCCAAAAAACTCTAATGCTTGAAAAACTGTGAGGGACACAACGTTGTCAAATTCAAAGGCTTGGGTTTGGTCAAAAAAGAAGGAAGAGCTTTGCTGTGGTTGTGCAGAATGCCTTTAAAACTGTATTAAAGCTGTGATATTTGTTCCATTGAGCAATGCAAGATGTTTCTGCTTTAGTATTCTGGAACAAATCCATACCCCTTGCTCCTGCACAGATCCAAGTCCAGCATCCAGCTGCAAAATCAATGATAGAGATCAGCCGCACGCAGGATGAAGAAGTCGGAGATGGGACCACATCTGTCATTATCCTTGGTAAGGAGGCTGACTCAGACAGTTTGTTTAGAGGCTGGAGTTCGCCCTCTTTGCTTATCAGGGCCCATAATGAGTTATTTGCCCACCTTAAAATGGATAATTTTTTTTTTTTTACTGTGCAAGAGCATGCTTTGTTCATGAGACCCTTAGGTGATCAGCTCCATGCTTTGGGAAGCTGTGCTTTCCCTGGGATAACCACCACTAAGGGTAAAGAAAGGTATAGGTAATGTTAGAGCTCCTTGCATGGATAGAAAATACATTTTGTCTGGTATGCTGCTCTTCTGTCTTGAGTGGCAGTTATCCTCCTAATTTATCTGAGGGATTTTGATTTATTTTTAATTTTTTTTTTAGCTGGAGAGATGCTCTCTGTTGCTGAACACTTTCTTGAACAGCAGATGCACCCAACTGTGATCATCTGGGCTTATCGTAAGGCTTTGGATGACATGATCAGTATTCTGAAGAAAATTGGGTAAGTATGGGCTGGTGGGAGTTAGAAAGGAGGGATGTGGGCTTTCTGTACTGCTTCAAGCAGCTGCTGCTTTAGGCGGTTATGTTACAATACAATTAACATAACTGGAGAGGGACTCAAAGGGACAAATAGCTTGGAGTAATATTCAGTTTGCTCTTTGTTTTTTCTTTGTCCCAGCACTCCAGTGGATGTGAACAACAAAGAGATGATGCTTAAAATAATAAAGAGTGCGATAAACACCAAGGCAATAAACCGCTGGTCTGACTTGGCCTGTAGCATCGCTCTTGATGCCGTTAAGACTGTGGAGTTTGAAGAAAATGGCAGAAGGGAAATTGATATTAAAAAATACGCAAAAGTAGAAAAGGTGAGTGTGTCCTGAACTGTTTCTTATCCCTGTGTCCCCCTTTCTTGTTCTGAACTAGCTGACTGTGGGGTGCAGTGGGAAGAATTTTGTGTTACCTCTCTGCAGTCCACAGACATAACCACCCTCAAAGATATTTCAGTCAGTGCTGTTGGCTTCGCTGGTTTGCACTGCAAAGAGGGACTGTTATTTCAACCCTTTTGGAATATTTGTCAAAAAGATAATTTCAGTTGTATTTGGAAGATGGAAGACGAAACGCGTTGCCAGGCAGTAGGATGTGAAAAGTTTCTTAAGCTCTTCCACAGCTTCTCACTTGAAATCTAAGTCAACGTGCACTTAAAATTAAACTTTGTATCATGACCTGGATGCGCTATGATTACTTGGGAGAGGTTTTCCCTTTTCTGTACATGGGACAGACAGTTTCAGGAGAAACCTTCAGATACACAGGTTTTTGTGGACTAAACTGACTCGTCTCATTTCCCCCCTTCCTTGTGTCTGTCAGATTCCAGGTGGTTTTAGTGAAGACTCATGTGTTTTGCGTGGAATCATGGTGAATAAAGATGTGACCCATCCTAAAATGCGTCGTCTTATTAAGAATCCACGCATTGTCCTTCTGGATTGTTCTCTAGAGTACAAGAAAGGAGAGAGCCAGGTAATGTGGGTCCTGTTGGAGATGTCCACCACTCTTGATTTAGGACATGTAAAGTGAACAAATGCAGATGGCTTGTTAAAAGCACAAGTGGTGAAAGGCTTTCTGTGTTGTGCCTCTCAAAGGCGTTCTGCACATGTGGGCTAATTCTGCTGTGGAGTCCAGAAAAACGGGAGTGAGGCCACAGCAGTTTGACTCATTGAAGCAGCTACAACAGTTTGTGTATCTGTGTGCTGGTAAAGAGCCAAAGAAATATTTCTGAGCTTGAGCTAATGCTAAGGCTCGGCTGACACGATGTCACAGTTTCTTTGACATCCCTGGCTCTTTCCCTGGTGATACTGGAGGAGTTTAGCTGCTTGACGTGGGGGATGTGTGTCTTAACATGGTGAAGGGTTGGGATGAACACACTGAGCTGTTTACATGTCTTTTGTGCAGACTGACATTGAAATTACACGAGAGGAAGACTTTGCCCGCATCCTGCAGATGGAGGAGGAGTACATTCAGCAAATGTGTGAGGATCTGATAAGAGTCAAGCCAGATCTGGTCATCACAGAAAAAGGAGTTTCTGGTAATAGCACACATGATCCTTCTTTGTGTTGAATTCATTTCACTGAGGTTCATGATGTTAAATGGTGTTAAATTCACGGTTCAGAAACTTGAAAAGAAACCAAAAAAAAACCCCAGGAGCAAATTAGCACAACTCCTCCCCAAACCTGGTGTGGAACCTAGTTTTGGTTTGTATTTTAGCTTTCTAGCAAGTAGTTGTACACTGCGGGCATTGAAGTTGATCCTTGGCGTTGCCATGTGAACTTGGACTCTTACAATAATATTTTGCTTTTTCAACATTTTGGAAAGATACCAAAATACAAGTGAGGCTGTCTTAAACTCTTGAGAGCTGTGCTGCCATTTTGCCTTGCAGCCTGGTTTAAGAAGCTACGTTTAGGGTTTTTTCCAAAATCCTTTTTGCTTTAAAGACTGGAACTAGAATAGCTGAGTTGATCACTGATAAACACATAAAATTTGTCACAATACCACTGATTCATCACTAAATTTGCAAAGATCTCGTTTCAGACCTGGCCCAGCACTACCTGATGAGAGCCAACATTACCGCCATCCGCAGGGTGCGGAAGACTGACAACAACCGGATCGCCAGGTGAGTGCCGGCTCCTGTCTGGAACCCGTTCCTGCTGTGCATGGCATGGGCGTGTTCTGATCTTGTTCCTTCTCCCCAGTTCTTATCTGTGAGTGTCTGATGTGATGTTTTGGTGTTCCAGGGCCTGCGGAGCTCGCATCGTCAGTCGCACAGATGAGCTCCGGGAGGAGGATGTGGGAACTGGTGCCAGGCTCTTTGAAGTGAAAAAAATAGGAGATGAGTATTTTGCCTTCATCACTGATTGCAAAGAACCCAAGGCTTGCACTATCATCCTGCGGGGAGCCAGCAAGGAAATCTTAGCGGTAAGTGTGAGGAGGGTAAGCATGGGTTGCTTCACCTCCTGTCCCAGCCACGTTCGTGGTGTCAGTAAGTCATGGCCAGCAGACTGTGGGCTGAGCTTTCAGCTGATGTGGTGCTCCAGTTAATAATGAGAGGGGCAGCAGAGCTGGGGAAGGGTCTGGAGCACAAGGAGCAGCTGAGGGAGCTGGGGGTCCCAACAGGGATCTCTGAGTCTCTCTACTGCTACCTGACAGGAGGTTGTAGCCGGGTGAGGGTCAGGCTCTTCACCCTGGTAACAAGTGACAGAACAAGAGGAAATGGCCTCAGGTTGCACCAGAGGAGGTTTAGATTGGATATTAGGGAAAATTTTTTCATGGAAAATGTGGTCAGGCACTGGCACAGGCTGCCCAGGGCAGTGGTGGAGAGTCCCCATTCCTGGAGGGGTTTAACAGCCATGTGGGTGTGGCACCTGGGGACATGGGTTAGTGGTGGCCTTGGCAGCGCTGAGGGAATGGTTGGACTCTGATCTTAGAGGGCTTTTGTAACCTCAGCAATCCTGTGATCTGTGCCTGTTGCAGGAGGTGGAGCGCAACCTGCAGGATGCCATGCAGGTGTGCCGGAATGTCCTCATGGACCCACAGCTGGTGCCGGGCGGGGGAGCCACCGAAATGGCTGTGTCCCATGCACTGACCGAGAGGTCCAAGGGCATGACAGGTGTGGAGCAGTGGCCCTACCGTGCAGTGGCCCAGGCTCTGGAGGTCATTCCCCGGACGCTGATCCAGAACTGTGGTGCCAGTACCATCCGTGTTCTGACCTCACTCAGGGTAAGGCATGGGGCACCAGGAGGGAGTCAGCCCCTTCCCGCTCTGCACAGCCCTAGGGATCAGTCACCCTTCACAGCAATGCCTTTGTCAGGCTGCCAGTAACGTTCTTGTGTGAACTCCAAAATTGAGACTGTTCTAATGGCCTGTTACTGTTTCCTGAGCCCATGGTCGCTGTGAGCTTCTAGAGGGGAATTTGCTGTCTCACCCTACACCTGTCTTTCTGCTTCCAGGCCAAGCACACCCAGGAAGGCAGCCAGACATGGGGGGTGAATGGGGAGACTGGAGCCCTGGTTGACATGAAAGAGCTAGGGATCTGGGAACCCTTGGCTGTCAAACTGCAGACCTACAAAACAGCCGTGGAGGTAAGGAGAGGTGGGAACTCCAGAGCCTCTGTGGCATATCCCTTGCGAGAGGAGGATGTCCCTCCCTTTGCACTGGGGTGCTTGGGTGGGTGTCACACATCCAGCATGGGCTGTGCAGGTGTCTGAGCTTGCTGCTGTCAAAGGTGAGATGATGAGAGATGTGGGAGCCCAGACTCAGGCTTTCCCAAAGCTTGGGTTTTGGTCCTGTGGTTAAAATTCAGCATATTCCATCCCACCTTTTCCTCCAGATGGTTCTCACAGGGACAGGCTGCTTCCAGGGCCAGACAGAGCTGCATGTGAGCAATCCCATGCCAGCAGCATGCTGGAATTGTCAGTGCCCTGGGCGCTTTATGCTGACTGGGGCTGCCGTGTGTCAGCTGCCCCCCTCATTACAGATCCTGCCATTCTCTCACTGGTGTTGGATCAAAGGCTGTTCCTCAAAGGGACACTGTGTCTGTTCTCTGTCAGTCAACGAGAAAAGATGGGCGTTCTTGTTTCCGTGGTGGGGGGTAAAGCAGCCCCTTGCTGCTCCCACGTGCCTGCAAGGCACAGTGTCCCTTCTCCTGTGCTGAAAGAACCATAGGTTGGTGGTTGCATGGCATGTGAGCTGGGCAGGCTGGGTTTTGTTTTTTGTGCTGAGCTCCTGACGAGCCCTGGGTGCGGGGTTTCTCTGCAGACTGCAGTTCTCCTCCTCCGTATTGATGATATCGTGTCGGGGCACAAAAAGAAGGGTGACAACCAAAGCAAGCAGCCCGCGGCGCCCGAAGCAGCCCAGGAGTGAGGGGTTGACTCTCCACCAGAGAGAACCAGCTGCCTCAACCTTGACACAGGGATGAGCTCTCAATGCAGTGACCCAGTGCTGAGGCTGAGCCGGGGAAGGTTTGTCTGAAGTCTGGGAGGGATGGAGAAAACCCTGGACATAGGGAAAAGTCTGTTACTGTTGGTGTCTCTGCACTGGGGGACACTGCTCCTGGGGTGAGGGTTCCAGACTGAAACTTCTCCTCTTTGCCCCAAAATAAACATGTTGTTTCAGGCTCTGTGTGTTTAATGCCCATGGCGGAGGAGGGGGTTGCGGGCAAGTAGGTCTGTGACAACCCCAGGAGGTTCAGTGAGGCCAAGGGCAGGTGCTGAACCTGCATCCAGGCAACCCCAGGCACAAACACAGGCCCAGGGAGAAGGGCTTGGAGGTGTGGGTTGACAAGAAGCTCAACGTGACCCAGCCACGTGCACTGGGAGCCCAGAAAGCCAATGCTATGCTAGGCTCATCTCCAGCAGCCTGGGCAGCACATGATGGGGGGATTCTGCCCCTCTGCTCTGCTGAGACTCCACCTGCAGTGCTGCCTCCAGCGCTGGGCCCCCCAGCACAGGAAGGGTGTGCAAGGAGGGACAAGTCCAGAGAATGAGATATGGGGGAAAAAATTCCTTCCTGTGAGGGTAGTGAGGCACTGGCACAGGTTGCCCAGAGAAGCTGTGGATGCCCCATCTCTGGGAGGTGTTCAAGGCCAGGTGGGACAAGGCTTGGAGCAACCTGTTGGAAGGGGTTTGGACCTAGGTGGTCTTTAAGGTCCCTTCCAACCCGAAGCAGTCTTGTTCTGTGATTCCCTTTATCATTTCGCTCCAATTCTGTGACAGCCCATGGAAGCAGGAAATCCCCTTCTGTGAGCCTTGGCTGGAGCAATTTCCAGCTCCATGCGCGCCACAGGCAACGCAGCTTTGCGAGCACATTGGTCAAAGCAAGGCAGTGTCTGTCATGCTATTCCTTTTATTTTATTACAAAACCCTCAGTACCTCAACACACCTCAACCCTGCACAGAGCAGCCAGAAAGAACAGCCACAATGCAGTTGTAGCAGGATGCTCTGTCCTTGGAATGTGGTCAAGCAACTCGGAACAGTGCCCTATTTGCAAGGATGTTAGTGCTGGACTGAGACGGGGTGTATCATGCTGGGTTTGGTGTTGAATTATGCTAAAACTAATCTACCTCAAATTACCCCAAAGTTAACATCCCAATAGTGAAGCAAAGATTTGGCAGATACGGTAAAGTATCATCCAAAAATGCTAAGCTATCACAGTTGGGCCAGAGCCTGACAGTCAGTCACTTCGTACTATAAAGGTCCAGTCCACTTTCATACGGCAAGTTCTTCTAACATACACCTTCCATGGAGCGTGTGTGTGTGGAGATTCCTCCCCTGAGCCGGGGACATCTTTCAAGGTTACTCCTCGAGGCTGAGTGAAAGACATATACCCACAGCTGTTGGTATGGGTGAGTTACATCAACCTCTAATTAGTAACTATTTCTTTCTTTTTTGGTAGCTTTGATATAAATGCTTGGATATAGTGAACTATACTACGCTATACTAGTAATTTTAGCTTCTATACTGTGTAGTAAATAATTCAGATTAAAATATTTATGTCTAATCATTTATCATAATAAATATTTTTATATAAATATATCTGATTTACCATCCTTAGTCCTGCAGCACAAAGTTGTACAAAGGTTCAATCGCACCTCTATAATTCCTTAAACCATTGGCAGTCTGTGGCTAAGATTGGATTCAGCTGCACCCAGGCTCCTGTCTGAGAAGGAGTTTAAAAAGCAAGGGAACCCTTTCTGCACCTCATGACTCAGTGGGAGGGCTTCTCTAATAAACTTTGTCTGAAGCTCCTACTCCACCTGCAGTAGAAGTTCTCTACTCAACACAAAGCTTCCGAGAGAACAGCATCGACAGGGACCTTCCATGTGTCTCCCTTTGGGACAGAGCTGCAGCAGTATTAGAGTGTCTGCTACAGGCATATGTCCTGTGCTGAGTTGTCAATAACCAAAATAGCCTATATGTGATAAAAAAAATGTAAAAACTAATCAAAATAGTATAAAAATATAAAATTTGTAGGAGAGGGGCCAAGGGATAAACACATGTATGATTTTAACCTGTCAGGCTTTCAGTATTCAAATAACAAATTACATCAAATGACATTTGTTTGACCTGACAAGTTCATGGCTCTCAGGTGCCACTGTTGCCCAGGGTGACTAAAATATTGGAACAAAGTAGGTTAAAAAATGCTCTATTATTGGCCCTCTCCAAGGTATTTTAAAACAAGCATTGTTACATATCAGAAAGGTACACTGGTTATGAGGAGAAAATAAACTATGTATTTTACAAAGAATTGAAGCTTTTTCTCATAAGGAATACTGTCCATATAGTGATGCATTGCATGAACATTTGATGCTTCTGGGGTGATGGTTCTAATATGAATAATAAAGTCTAAAATTAAATAAAGTTTAAAATAAACTCTAAAATACAAAGCTAGAATAAAGACAAATAAAATAAAGCATTGAGTAAAATAAAATAAAGAACCTAAATAAAAAAGCTTAAAATCAAATATCTCTGCACTGGAGGAACTGCATCAGCCCCCTCTGAACTCAAAACATTCCCTGACTCCCAACCCCCTTTCCCCCCGAAAAATACCCAAACTCCCCCTCATTGCAGCCAGGTTCCAGGGGGGGGAGCGGGGGGCGGGAGGGAGCCCCTGAGAATGCCTCCCAGCTCCATTTTGAGGTGTCCTGCTCCATTTTGCTTCCCCCCACCTCTATTTGGGGTCCCCCATCCATTTTGGGGCATTGTTTGGGACTTTTTTGGGGGTTTATTGCTGGGACGGTGGTGCAGGGGGCTTATCGGGATTGACCCCTGTTGTGGGGTCCTCCCCCATAGTAACAGGGTTCTCCACAGGTGCTCACACACACACACACACACGCGCACACTCACACAGTTGTGTGCACTCACGTGGTCTCACACACACAGAGCTGTGCATGCTCACATGTGCTAACACACACACAGTGTGCTCAGGCCCTCAGGCCTAACCCCTTCCAGCATCCCCTGCACTCCCACAATCTCACATGTATGTGGCACTTGTGTCTCCGCCCTCCCCGTGTCTGTGTCTGTGTTGGGGGGATCCCAGCTGGAGATCTGACCACCCCTTTTGTACCACACCACCCCCCAGATCATCTCCAGGGTGCCCCCCCTTCTCCCGTGACAGAGCCCTCCAAGGCCCCAGTGACATCCCAAACCTCTCAGGGGCACCCCAAAACCTCCCTAGTGAAACCCTAAAACCCACACAGGCAACCCAAAACACCTCCCTCAGTGAGTCCCCTTTTCAGCCCCCCAGACCAACTGCAACAACTACAACCAGGGTATCCCATGGCCTGAGCACCCCTATGGCCAAGCCCCCCGAAGCCAGGGTTTGGGGGTGCAGAGGAGGCTTAGGAGGGTCCCAGTACTCATCTTCCCATGTCAGAGCCCCCTAAGGTGAGATTTCTGAGGAGAACCCTAAAATAGGGAGACACACTCAAAATGGAGGGAAGCAACATCAAGGGGACTGGGGGGACCCTAAAGTGGAGGGGGGGCCTCAAAATGATGGGGGAATCTTGAAGTACAGAGGACCACCCCGAAATATAGGGGGAAGACCCCAGAATGGAGGGGGAAGAACTCAGAATGGGGGAGAACACAAAAATGTAGGGAAGGATTGCAAAATGGAGAGGGGATCCCAAAGTGGGGAGGGAACCTAAAATGGAAAGGGAGAATTCCGAACTGCAGGGGAAACCCCAAAATGGGGGAAGGGGGCCAAAATGGAGAGAGAGGTACCCCAAAGTGGTGCCTCTTGGAGAGGGGACATCCCAAAATGGAGAACAGGGACAGAGAAATGGAGGCGTGACACCCCAAAATTTGGGAGTAAGCCCAAAATGGAGTAGGCATCCTGAAATTGATTGGCACCCCAGCACTGGGGGGGACCCAAAACGAAGGGGGAACCTGAAAAGGAAGGAGGGACACAAAATGGAGGGCAGAAACCCCAGATAAAGGAGGGACACCCCAAAATGAAGAAGAAAGTAGAAAGCGGAAGGGGGAAAGGCAAACATTTCAGGGAAACTCCTGAAATGGAGATTGAAGAACTCCACAGCACCCCAAAAAGAAGTGGGACCCCCATATTATGCCCACCACCACCTTTATCACCCTTTCACCCCAAATCCAATGCTGCCCACGTTTCTCAGGAGGTCAAATAACACACTTTTACTGGCAAACTTTAGAAAATAAGGGGACTTAGCGAAAGTTTAAAGGGCAACATTCAACCAAAATAAAGCATTTCACAAAGCAATGACTTAGCACATGCTAACCTGCACAGTTCAACAAAATTCAACCCCTCCAGCTTTAAGTAACCCAAATATCAAAAAAGGAGATTAGAAGAAGAGATTAGAAAGAGAGAGAGGAAAAGAAAGAGCATAGAACCAGCTCCCAGGAGTTCGGGAAATGGCAGGGGCAAGACCACGTGGACACCACATGTTTTTGGCTTTATCTGCTCTGGCCCTCTGTGGCCAGAGCACCCAGGTGGGACTTTTGGCTCACTGAGCACTCTGGGGCTGGACTGGAGCTCCAAGATGGGGTGTGGGGCAGCGGTCCTGCTTGTGCCAGTGACTGACAGCTGCTCCAGGGCTCCAAGGGGCCGGAATATGGAACAGGGCACTATTCCACTTTTGTGAAATTCAACCTGTCCCTTAACATCCCCCCCCCAGCCCACATACTTGAGTTGGTCTGAGCCAATAATGAATATAATAATCCAGCGTCTCACACAGTCCTCCTGTGCTGGACACTGGTGAGTCACCTTGAGTGTTGTGTCCAGTTCTGGACTCCTCAGTGCAAGAGAGGCTGGAGCATGTCCACAGCCAGGAATGGAGCTGGGGAAGGGTCTGGAGAGTCAGTCATCAGAGCAGCTGAGGGAGCTGGGGGGAATGCTCAGTCTGGAGAAAAAGAAGATTGGGGGGACCTTCTTGCTCTCTACAACTTCCTGATAGGAGGATAGAACCAGACAGGAGTCGCCTTCTTCTTCCAGGTATTAATTATACAATCAACAGCAACTATACAAAAAATGTTCAGACCAAATTTGTTTCCAACCCACTCTGGGCAGATCTGTTGTTATCTCAAACCTTTGTGCCACACACTAGGCACAAAATGAATTTCTCATGGTATTCTTCAATTTGGTACCCCCACTAAAACCGTGTGCAACTCCACCCTGCCCCCCTCCAACTTGAGACGCAAAAGGCAAAGATCATGGCTTGAGAAAAGAACAGTTTACTGAAAACAGCAATAAGATATGGAAACAAACGGTAGCAGCAAGAATATTAGTAAAAAAAGCGAATAAAAGAGAGAGTGATTCACATACAAAAAACGCTCACCACGGGGCTCATGGACCCAACCACAGCCACATTGCCCCGAGCACATGAGAGCCCTTCCTTCTGGAAAAAAGCAACTTCCTTCCCCCCAGCCCTGGTTTTGACCTGAGGAGATATAAAATAACCTCTGGGTCCTAGCCATGCCACCTTTCACCTACTGCAAAAAATTCACCCCGCCCTGGCCAGAACCAGGGCACAAGGCGAAGGAAGGAAAGGGAGAGGTAAGCCAAGGCAAACCCAGGCAAGGGAGTGGAAGGCAAGAAAAGGCAAAGCAGGGGTAGGAAGTGAAAGGCAAGGTAAGCCAAGGCAAGAGAGTGGTAGCAAAGGCAAGACAAGGAGGTGGCAGGAATGGTAAGGCAAGTAAGGAGTAGGCAAGGCAGTGAAATGGAGGGGTAGTCAAGGCAAGACAAGGGAGTTGTAGTCAAGAAAAGGCAAGCAATGAGTAGGCAAGGCAAGGCAATGCAAGGGAATGCAAGAGAAGGGAAGGGAAAGCAAGGGAGGGGTAGGCAAGAAAAGAAAATATGTGTAGGTAAGGTAAGGCAAAGGAGGGGGAGGTAAAGCAAGACAAGTCAAAACAACTTTGGCATAGGCAAGGCAGGGGAAGGGAGGAGTAGTAGACACAAGGAAGGGGTAGGATCAGAAGGGAAGGAAAGGACATGGACCCAGTGTTCCAAGTGCAGATGATAGGCTGCAGCAGCCATGAGCAGCTTTCTGTCCTGATACGTTTTGTGAGTGAGAGCGGTTCCCGACATTTACAATTATCGAGTTGGTTTTGAAATTCAACTTCTAAAAGGGGATGACTGCTCTTCCTTAGAAATGACGGTGTTTGTGCTGCAAATGATTGGGTACTCAGGGAGTGAAAGGAACAGCAAGAGTTTTTTATCTGGCACCTTTTGTGTGGGAGTAATATCACGATGTATTC
Organism: Chiroxiphia lanceolata; assembly: GCF_009829145.1. Taxonomy (NCBI): domain Eukaryota; kingdom Metazoa; phylum Chordata; class Aves; order Passeriformes; family Pipridae; genus Chiroxiphia; species Chiroxiphia lanceolata. Next base: position 2,686,626 of record NC_045665.1, read on the forward strand.
AACTTTGCAGGTTGTCTCCACATTTCAGAGGTGGTCGATGTAAGCAGCTATCCCCAGCCTTGAGTCACCCGGTGTGCAGATGAATAGACTGCCTAGGAGAGGTAAAACCCCTGTAACAGCGTTCTGCTATCTTTGTATGGGAACAATACCAGGATGTATTCTATTTTGAAGGTGTGGACATAGTTCTTCTCTTTGGCAAGGAAACCAATTTTGCATCCACACTTTGGGTGATTTAAAGAGTGTTTTGGAGAATTTAATAACTTTTCCCCATATACAGTGTTACTGAATGGAAGTGTTGACCTGGTAAAGCAGGAATGTAAAAGCCAAGCTGTTGAACTTTTTGTCTTTTAGTGTCAGAGATGTGGTTCAGTTCAGATGTGGATCCTGACTCTGTGAGACTGAAGGATTATAATGCTACACAGAGTTGAGAAGAAAAGCGCAGAGTATCGAGGTGTGTGGTGCAGTTCAGTGCGTGCAGCTGAAGGTAGAACCAGCAACAGTTTTTTTCATCTGGCACTTTTGTGATCTGTGTTTTGCTAGATATTTTCAATTTTGGAGCTGGACTCTGAGAGAGTGAAAAGAATTCCTGGTGCATATAATTGGGAAGGGGTCATGTTGCTACTTGAGTGTGACACAAAAAAAAAAGTTTGCAAATGGAAAGGGAAGGTCAGTGGAATATTTCTGGCCTGACACGATTTGTTTGAGGGTAGTGACTAGACTTGTTCAACTTGGATCTGCACTTTAGCCGGTTTAGCGATAATTCTGGTACATTTACTTCTTTTGCAAGTCCATACCGCCATCGTGTGGTGTTTGTGAACCCGCGACAGTGACAAGATCTTTGTTTTGGCACCATTAGTGTGGAAGTAGTTAGTGGAGGGTTTCAATTTTGGACCATGGCTCCTTGAGACTGAAAGAATGTGATCCTGCATGTAGCTGGGAAGGAAGGCAAAATGTCTCATTGGCAGTTAAGTTTTATAAATTGCAAAAGAAGGGTTCAGTCCAGGACTGAATTTCTTTTGGAACATTTTCTGAGGGACTAGCTGCTGAACAGATATAGTTTTATATCTCATCTTTCCGAGACTGAAAGTGTATGAGAGTACATAATGTGAGCAGGAAAATGCAGAGAACTGCACAGTGTGATTCAGTTTATGAACTGCAAGAGGAAAGTTAAGGCCAACAATGGCTTTTTTACTAAGATTTTTATATGGGAGTGATTGCTGGACTTTTTAACTTTTGAAGATGAGCTCTGCAAGACTGAGAGATTATGATTAAGTTGAGCAGAAAAGTGCCTATCTCATCTCCAGGGTGTGTGTTGCTTTTCAAAGGATGTGAAGTAAATGTGAGGTCAAGGCAACAAGATCTTTCTCATCTAGCATACTTTGTGATTGAGATTTTTGCCAGTTTGTAGCGGGTTCGTTGAGAGTGAAAAAAATGTGATGACACATTCATCTGGAAAGAAAAAACACCTTTGTGCATGTGTGCGTAGTACAGTTCGCAGCCTGCAAAGGAAAGGTGATGCCTAGCACTGTTTTTTTTTTCTGGGAGTTCAAGGTGGAGATAGCAACAGCTTGCTGAGTGGATACCTTCTGTGATCAATATTTACGACTGACAGTTTAGGAATCTCTGCAAGACAGGAATCTCTGCAAGATTGAAAGAATGTGACAGTACATAGAGTATGAAAGGAAAGTTCATAGCCCAGGTTTCCAAACACAAGGGGAAAGGTCCGAAAGAGCTTTTTGTCCTGGCTGTGTGAGATGCAGCCAGAAACTGTTCAGTTTAGATTCAGACTGCAAGAGTGCAAAGAATGTGATGGTAGGAAAAGCAGAGAAGGAAACTCCCTGGCATGTCGAAACAGAAGCAGTTTCCTGGACACATTTTTTCTGTGCAGGAAGCACATGGACATTTCAGATCCTGTGAGACTGAACGTGCTTGAGGCTACATATAGCAGAGACTGGAAGTGCGGTTGATGCCTCAAAATGCATATTGTATAAGATTTTATTCGATAGTACTTTAAGCTTGCTAAGCATCTTTGTATAAGAGTTCTAAAAATGTTGTTTAACATTCTTTGTCAAGAATCCCAACAGACAAAAGATTTTAGCAAGTTGAAGAGCTACCATCCGCAGAAATGTTCTAAGAAATAGATATAAGAGAGTCACACCACTTCTGATATAAGTAGTACAAGCTACCTAGAGGTCTTGAAGATGTTCCAAAGAGGACAGAGATGATGAAGATGACAAAGATGAAGATGAAGGGATGGTCATTTTGAGACCACAGACTCAAACCCGGGAGGTGTGGTGAGGGTGGTTCAATGGGAGGAACGGTTTTGGGGATGGATGTAACGGATGTGGTAATGTCCAAATACTGTAATTAGAAAATGAATATTGTAATTAGATGATAGTATAAAGTTGTAAAGGCCTATGCCAGTGGGGTGTGAAATATATTTTTGCGTGCTAATGGCACCACAATTAAAGAAGTGCTTTTTGCCTTGTAATACACGAAACTGTGCAGAGAATTATTTCTCCAACTTAAGGCAACAGAGTGCACCACGGTTGTGTGTGCAGTTTACTGGCTGCAAAAGAAAAGTAACTGCCACTTGACTGTAGTACAAATACAAGTTTGTAAATGGAAGGGAAGGTCTATAGGGAACAGAGATTATATGACTTTGGGAGAAACTTAGAAGGGGAACTTGGCAAGATAAATGCAGACGTGGTGAGATATATAATTGTGTGTGGGAAACTGTTGTAGTGTTAATTTTCATGGACAGAGAATGCTTAACGAAAAAGTAGATACAGAGAAAAGCCAATAATAGGAATTTATTGCTGATGTAACAGCGTGTATAAATGGTGAAAGAACTGTAATAAACGATTCGATGTATACCACACTCCTTGGAGTCCGTCCCCTTCTGGTACGTTTTCTTCGAGAGTGGTAACTCTCATTTTCACATTCAGATTTTCACATTTAGTGGTTTGGGGTGAGACATTTAAGTGTTTCTCAAGTACACAGTCGGACATTCCCACTGCCACCGTTCAACAACTCCACCAGATAGCGCTGTGTATACGCAAACCAGCCCAAAGTCTAGCTACAAAGGTGAAAATTTCTCCTCACAGGTTTCAGATAAGAACATTTCAGGGCAAAAAGATTTTGTTGATCTCCCATTTCATGTGCAAATTCTTATTTACATCACAATTGAGAGGCAATATGAACTCCATCCTTATTTTATGTACTAATAAATTTTTTCACTCTCACAGAGTCCAGCTACAAAAATGAAAATACCCAGTAAAAATGCAGCTCAAAAAAATGCGAGGTGAGAGAGCTGTTGCTGGTTCCACGTCCAAAGTGCACCCATTTAATGAACTGCACCACACCCCCGGTATCTGCATTTTCCTCCTCAGCTCTCTGTACCATTGTGAGAAACAGAGTCTCCAGATAAAATAATTTTTCCAAATTAGAGTTTGGAAACTCTGTAGTATATAGTAGAAGCAAGCAGTGCTGGGTGGAGAGACGGAATTTGGTTCCTGAATCTCCCATGAGGATACAGTGTATGAGGTTGATATTTATTTCAAACATTCCATACATATTCATTATATTACATGCATATACACTTTACATCACTATTCCAGGTATTCGACATATGTTTATTTTCAAAGCTAAGACTAATTTGTTATCACTACGTCAAGTTATAAATTCATATGTTCTTCGATAAGAAGCACCAGCAAACTTTTTGACCTGACCCAGTATGGACATAATTCCTGGCTAGGAAGACATGGAAGGTTAGTCTGTTTTATGTCTTTATGGGGATGCAATTAAGTTTTACAATCTGTTCATTTTCTTCTTTCCTGGGATGACCTGTGTTTATCACACCTTCATAATCCTACATCCTCACAGTCAATATCTAAAACTGAACCCCACCACTAACTGCCCAGACAACGAAGGGACCAGGACAAAAAGTTCAACACCTTACCTTTTACATTCCCACTCTAGCTGCTCAACAGCTCTGACTGATAGCACCATATGCTAGAAAAAGCACTTAAATTCACCTCTAAAGCACCTAGTGTGTGCATCCTTAAATGATTCCCTTGCTAAAGAGAGGAACTTTGAGCCCATCTCAAAAGAATTGTGATCCCCGTCTCCAAAGTAGAAAACATCCAGGAATCGTTCCCACGCAGAAGTGCCAGAACACTTTTATTCGTCATTACCTCCCCAAGGTAGTATATCATCTGCACACCCACACTGGGGATACCTGCTTTCCTTGCCCATACTAAATAGATTGAAAAAATTTCAGGAGACCACTAGACAAGTTGAATACCTTGGGAGATTTCTACAACACAAAAGATGCCTGATAGAAAGATTGTTTTTCTCTCTTTGATTCCCTGGGTACGCGATTATTTGCAGCAGAAACACTAGGACTACGTGCTTTATTCCGTTAGGATGAGCACCTATAGCTTGCATCTGAAGCACTTGGTTTTGCTGCCTTCCTTCCCACGTATAAGCACTGAGACACACTTTTAGGAGCACAAAACTGAAATTACAATACCACATCCAATACTACCTACATCCAAGAATTGCTCCTATGCTAAAGGGGCCAGGAAAGAATTGTCCCCCTGCAGTTTACCTCCTCATGGTGCTCTCATAAGTTTCAAACTATTACTTGAATTTTCCCATTACCATTGAGAACGAGGCTGACAGACTGGGAGGGGGAGTGTGTGTGGTTCACTAGAATCAGGGTTAGCCATGCAAAAGAGTAGCTAATAGCCTTCGAATAACAACTGAATTGCTTGGGGAAAGCTGTACCTTTGCCTTGCTAGAACCTGCCAGCACCTCTTGATGGGTGTGGTTATAACTGCACTGAAAGGGGAAGTAGTACTTAATTATTTGAAATTTTCATTTATGGTGCTGTTGTTCTATATGTTTTTAGTAAAGAATTGTTATTCCTTTTTCTACATTTTTACCTGAAAGTCAGAAGCCTTATAACTTCCCATTTGCCTAAACAATGTATAATTGACTTTCTTCTTAACGGAACAATCTCTTATTAAACAAGTTCTCTGAGGCATGTAAGCTGATTTCTTGAAGATGGGCTTGCGATACACTCTTCGTTTCCATGTATCATCTACATTCTCTCTCCTAAAACTAACTGTAGTCTTAAAAGAAAAGACGGCTACCACGACAAGAAAGCAAATCCCTTTGTTGGTTAAGATTTTTATCTAGGAAAAAACTTCTGATTTACTAAGTCGTTTAGAAAGATCCTCTCTCATTTCAGGGCCATTGTGACAATATGGGGCCTCGTGTAAACACACGAAACACTGAACACTGCGGATTCCCATGGAATCAAGGGACCATTGTGACACTCTAGGGCCTCATGGAAGAGGGAGGCCCTGCAGAGAGACCTCAAATCAGAGGTTTGGGCAATCATCAACCAGAGGAAGTTCAACAAGGGCAAGTGCCAGATTCGGTCCCTGGGATGGGCCAACCCCGGATGTACGGACAGACTGGGAATGACATGCTGCATAGCATAGCAGTACTGGAAAGTGGTGCCCTGGTGGGGGCTCACTGTTCGGTCACACAAGGGTTTTCAGACACACGAGTCTTTCTCTTGCACACACACGGCAGCAGGGGCAGTGTCTCCTAGGGGTCTTGCTGCCGCACCTGGAACCTGGATGCACCTCAGTCCTTGTGGGGTACCGCCTGCTCTACCACTACCTGCCATGCCCCACGACCTGAGCAATGGACACGGGGAGCTCTGTCCACAGAAGCACATCCCAGGACTGCATCCAGGGGCTTTGTCAGGCTTTAGTACCGTAAATGCAATGTGACACCAAGACACTCTTTGTCCCACATAACTTCAAGGCTCCCCCAGGAGGCTGATAGCATTTGTGTTTTCTAGGGTTATCTCCCCACACCAACACCAGGTGTGTGCTCAAGACTTGTCTGTGCAATGCAAACAGAGACACCCTGTTTAGTCCTTCCGTGTCTCTCCAGGGAAGGCTAAGATATCTCTGTGAGCTGGGTGAGAAGCCAGTGCTAGAAGTAGGGGTGCTATTGTGAGTGCCAACCAAGAGTGGTTGGCGGGTCTCGGATGAATGCCCTGGGGAGTTGACCTGGGTTTTCCAGTGCACATGGCACTAGATCACACCCTGCTCTGGTGGTCCTTCATGTCCTCCTGCGGAGGTGACAGCGATGGGAAAGAGAATGAACTTTTGGCTATACCTCTGAGTGTCCCCCAACCTGCTGCAGATGTGCTGATTCCAGCACATCAGGTTCAGGGGTGACAGACTGTTCCCTGGTCCTCTGAACAAGAGGAGCAGGAGGAGGGAAACAGCAGTGCTCAATTATGGACACTGCATCTCCATGAAGTCCAAAGCAGGTGGGAGCAGAATTGTCGAAGAAGGGCAGGCGAGGGAGAGGAAGGCAAAGGAGGAAAGGAGGAGGAGAGGAGGAGGCCCGCCCGGAGCCGAGAGCCGGGGCTGGCGGGGACAGCGAGACTCGGGCGGATCGGCGGATGTGGCGCTGGCGGGGAGCGGCGCTGGCGGTTCTGATCGGTGCTCAGGGTTGGCGGCCGGGGACCGTGAGGCCCGGGGCAGAGGCTGGTGTGACCGTGCAGGTCCCTCGAGGCTGCCGTCCTACCTGGCACGTTCTTCACAGAGCTCTGCCCCCGAACTATCCTCCCAACCGTCCCTCCCTCTGCTCCAATAAAGCATTCCCTCGGAATTGTCATCGCTCTTTTCTTTTTCGAGCCGTTCCTCTTTCCTTGCTTTACTCTCTGTCCTTCAGAGAACACCTGCAGTCCGTCCTTTCTCTTTCCTACTTTTCTTCCTCTTTTTGCTTTGCTTAGTCCCACAGTTTTCCATTCTTCATTGGCTCAACCAATCTACCTCCCTTTCCAGCACCCATCTCTCCAGGAAATACTAAAGGGCACTTCCACTACTGCACAGCTTGGCAACCTCTTAAAATTCTTCTCCGTATGGTCCTGACTGCTTCTGTGGCTTTTGTTCTGGGAAACAACATGTATTGAAAAAAGTAATTCTGACGGATTTTTCTTTTTCTCACCGCCCCTGTCTGCAGGCAGAGCACGGGTACAGCAGGACCCATTGGTAGAGACCACCGAGGGCAGTGAAATCACCATCAAGTGCTCACACGCTAACACAGGAATCGGTGATTTTATCCATTTCTACCGGCAGCTCCAAGGCTACAACCCGGAGCTCCTGGCACGCGGTTTAGGGTCCAGAAAGCTGCGGGCGTCACTGGGGCGGCGGTCGGTGTCGGGAGATTGTCTTTGGAGATCCTTTCTCTCTCCGTGCCCCGGCGTGGGCTCGGTTCTGTATTCCTGAGCCCTGGTGGACACGGACTCATTGACTCGGTCGTCTTTGGAGCTTTCAGGGGATTTTCTTAGAAATACACAACTCGGTTAATTGGTTCTACAGAGGAGAAAAGTAGCTACGCTCTGAAAACAGGGCGTTTCAGTCCTACACAGAGTACAGCCTTGTGAGAGAATGCTTGAGTGCCAAGTGATTTAAACAGCACAGGGTAGTGCAAATCTCGGCATACTGCATACTGAGTGTCCCCAGATTCTCCTGCGGCATCGTCTCCTGGATACTCTGATCCACTCCCACCAGGCACCGCGATCCTCTGGTTCATGAGAATCTTTCTCTTTGAATAGGTGGAGGGTTCTGGCGTTGTCTTGAGTGTGGAAAAGACACAGTAAGGGTCCGCAAGACTTGGAGTGTCACTCGTCAAGGATCTGAACACTACATCTCGGACATGTGCTCATGAAGCTGTGAAGGCAGACAGTGAGACGTTGCGAGGTGCAGTCAAGTGAGACCAAGTATTAGAGGTGGTGAGAGAAGAGACAAAAGCAGTAAAAAGGGAGAGACCTCCAACCGTGTGGCTCTGGGCTCAGGAAAGATGATTGCAGGACCATCCTTCATTATCCTCTCAGTACAAATATAGACTCCTCACCTTCCTGTAAATGTGTTATCTCTGCTCTGGTTCCTAAGAGGGCAGAACTATGTCAGGAGAACACAGGCATAGGGAGGGTGCACTTGATGCTGCTCTTCCACCTGTCAAGGCTGTGAAAGCCTCTGTTTTCTGTGGCTTGATGGGTGCCAGGGATCGCTCTGGGGTTGATCTAGAGAAGGGGTTGGGAATAAGGATCTCCATCTGCCAAGCCCCCAGACCTTCAACTACCCTTTCAGATGGGTTGACCATGGCTCTCCCAGGCCCAGTATTCGCAGGCAGCACTCTGGTGGTTGCCACGTGTGCTCCCTACTTGTGCGTGGTGGTCTTCATCCTGTTCCCTGCTCATCCCTCAGCACATTCCCTAGGGAATATGCTGTCCTTGACACCGCTGGGTCTGGGATATCCAGCAGCCCTGTCGAAGTCACGTTCCTCTCTCGCACTGTGCATATTCCTAGCAGAGAAAGGCACAACCAGAGACCCTGGCCTGTTACCCAGCAGGGCTCATCACCCTTTCCTGGGGAACTGGGAGAGAGGAATTCTTCCCAGGCAGATGAGGAGAAGCCAGATATGCGGAGGAGACACGTGTTCCCCTAGGAAGCCGTAAGTATCCCAGAAAGCTGAGAATAGCACGGGAAGATGTGAAAGGTGAAGCCGGGAATAAACCCCAGACCTCCCAGCTGTAGGTGTGCAACAGAGTAGGCGACCATTCTCAAAAGCGCGTGCTCTGGAGGAAAATTCAGGAGTCTCCCCGTGCCCACAGAGGAGATGTGTGAGGGAAGAGACTGTGGCGGTGAAAGGATCTCATGACCTCTCAGTCTTGAGTTCCCCGATACCGACCCGCACACCTGCCACCCAACCCTGCCGCCGCTGTCGCCTGGCCTCGGCATTCAGCCCGCATTCAACCTCCGCAGTCAGCCCGCACCCGACGAGAGTCCGAGGGACGCCGGCGCTGGGTTCAGCCCCTGGGCGGAATTGTCTGAGGAGGTCAGGGGAGGGAGAAGAAGGAAGAGGAGTGAGTTGAGGTGGAGAGGAAGCGACCCACTTGGAGCAGAGAGCCGGGATTGGCGGGGGCAAGGAAATATCGGGGAGGCGGTTCGGCTGAGCACGTCGCCGCACAGAGCACGCGGTTTTGAGAATGGTCGAGGGGCAAGAAAGGAAGAACATCCCTTCGGGCTCCTCGCCCCGGGCTCAGCCTCTCCTGGCCTGTCCCGGGAGCAACCCTGCTGGCAGCAGGAGCAATTCTGCTGGGTACAAACACCACTTGGGATTTTGTCGGGGTTTGTGGCACCAGTGCTACGGCGAGGCAGTACACGGGAGAAGAACCTTCCCCAGAGAAAGCTCAGACCTGGCGTGATATCTCCCACCTGCTTTGGACTTCATGGAGATCAAGTGTCCGTAAGTAAGCACTACTGTGTCCCTCCTCCTGCTCCTCTTACTCAGAGTACGATGGAACAACCCGTCACACCTGAACTGGATGTGCTGGAACCAGTACATTTGCAGCAGGTTGAGGGGCACTCAGAGGCACAGCAAAAATATTCATTTTCTTTCCCATCTCTCTCACCTCCGTAAATTCTGAGGGTTCCTTAATCCATGAGTTCCTCACTCCCTGAGAACAGACAATGATGATCCTGCAAACAGGGAGACCTGAATATGTTGCCAGACGGGGAAAACTGGAAGTCGTACCAGAAGTAGCTTGCAGGCAGAAAGGGATGCATTATTAAATTGGTGTGATGAGAACTTGATAGGCCTGGGCAGTTTTGAAAGTATCTGCTGATTCTCTTTAGAAAAGCAGAAATGTGTGACTGCAGAGATGTCACGTGGTGGCAGGAAATGGATAAGGAGAGGGAAAGCAGAGACAGAGAAGGAGCCTGAACTCTCTCTTCTTCCTCTCCTCTTCCTTACAGAAGTAAGATCATCTGCAGTGAAAACATGCAAGACAGCAAGTATGCCGTTTGCAGAAGTTTTTCCTCTATTCAGTGGTATTCCCCCACGGGGCCTGAAAAAACTTTTGAATATTTTCTGGGAACAAAGAGAAAGGATGCATTGATGAAAAACCGGGATATAGAGAGGAGGACGCCCAGGCAGAAAGTGAAGACGGGATAGTCAATGTTCATGTTGAAACCAACCTACCCGTTTGCTGAGAGTGTCAGAAATCACTACGCTGTCCCGAGAGAGGAGAGCTGCCAGAACCGACTCGCCTGGGGGGCAAAGAAAACAGGAGGGTAGAGAAATGATCTCTTCTTTCAGTGCCTGAGCAGTTTTCTTTGGGTTTCTCTGGGCAGTAGCCCCTCTGGTTCCCTCAAACGGAGCCATTCTGAGAATTACCTGGTTTTGGGGTCTCACCCATCGGCAGGGCCTGTTTCCGGTCAGCTCGCTGTGCAGTCCTGACTTCCCCAGTTGCAATCAGCTTACATGCCTCAGAAAACTTGTTTAATAAGAGATTATTTCGTTAAGAAGAAAGTCAATTATACATTGTTTAGGCAAATGGGAAGTTATAAGACACCTGCCTTAGCTGGTCCTTGAACATTTAGTTTAGAGGTTAGAGGTCGGAGAGACCAATGCTACGAGGCCTGCTAAGCGAGAAGACCACTCTACTAAAATAACTGCCCCTCCCAGAAGAAATGGACGCTAGATGGCAGTCTTGATCCACGAATACAATCCCAGATGCTGTTTGACCCCAAAGTCAGAACAGAATTAGGGACTGTTTGTGAAAAGGGGACTGTTTGTGTTTCTTTCAAGTATCACTGTATTTATATTCCGAAATTTATACTGATTCTTTGATTCATGTATCGCGGAGTACCCCAATGAATTCCCCAGTTGTCATATTAAAGAAATGTTTGATTCAATGATTTCTGGTCATTGGGTTTAATTCTTTTTTTAATCCCTTTGATTCCATGAATTTCCAAAGATATCCCAGGGTTTCTTTAATTCCATGAGGTCCCGCACTTCCCAGTGATGTCCCTTAATTCCCTGGTTTTCTGTTGTTTCCCAGGGAACATTTGCTTCCATGATGCAGGGTAGTGTCACTACGGCCACTTGATTCTGTGAGTTCCCCCAGTGTCCCAGCAGTCGTTTGGTTGCATGAGACCCTGCAATGTTGCAGTGGGTTGACGTTGCCTTGATGTCAGGTGCCCACCAAACCGCTCTATCTCCGCCCTTCCCATCCAGACAGGAGAGACAGAAAAAGATGGAAAATTATTTCTACCGTGAGAGCAGGTACTTTACTAAAGCAAAAACCCAAGTTTGTGCATGCATCAGTGAAGAGGAAAATAAAGAGATTTATTCTCTGCTTCCCATCAACAGCCATGCCTGACCACTTCACGGGAAGCAGGGCTTCACCACACAGAGAGGTCACTCAGAAGGCAAGTATTGTAAAAAAATGATTCCCCCCTTTCCTATTCCTTTCCTGAGCTTTGTAGCTGAGCTGACGCCACATATTCTGCAACATCCCTTTGGTCCATTTGGCTCAACTGGCCTGTCTGTATCCCCTCCCATGATCTTGCCCCCGATTCAAGGGAGGAAGATTACAATGCGAATGCTGCACCAACCCTGCTCAGCAGTTGCCAAAGTACTGGTGTTATTAACCAGTTTGTAGCTCCCAATGCAAAGCACAGCACTGTGACGGCTGCAGTGAGAAAATGAACTCCAGCTCAGACAGACCCAAGACACGTGGGATTCTGAAATGTCTCAGAGTTCCTTTGGTTCCACGATGCCCCCCGTGTCACCATGACACAGCTGTCAGACCTGGCAGTAGAAAAATAAATCAAAAAATTCAGAAGAAATCATCTTAAAGTCATGCTAAACCTGTTTTCTACAGTCCAGACTCTACATATGTGTGACTGCAGATACTTGGGATGAGGGTAGATGTTCAGAGGAATTCATGGGTTTGATCTAGGAAACCTGTCCCAAAATTTTCACTGCCTTTTCCTCCTTGGACAGTACCTGGTGCCTGGAGGAAGCTCCTGTCCAACAGCAGCTCCATCCCCCACTTCCTCCTCCTGGCATGCGAGGCCTGTAGCTCTTGCACTTCTGCTTCTTCCTGGGCATCTCCCCGGTTGCCCTCCTGGGCAACGCCCTCATCCTGAGAGCCATAGCCTGGCACCACCACCTGAACATCCCCAGGGACTTCTTCCTGCTCCACCTCTCCCTCACGCACCTGGGCTGCATCTGCACCACTGTCCCCAAAGCCATGGTCAATTCCCTCTGGAACACCAGGGGCATCTCCTACTCAGGATGAGTTGCACAGGTGTCTTTTTGCTTTTCTTCTTGATCCCCTCAGAGGTTGCCCTTCTCACCATCATGTCCTACGACTGCTACATGGTCATCCGCAAAGCCCTGCACTACAGGACCCTCCTGGGCAGCAGAGCTTGTGCCCACATGGCAGCAGCTGCCTGGGCCAATGGGAAGAGGTTCTGGGCAGTTCCAGTGAGTAGAAAATCCCAATGTTCATCTGAAGTGTAGGAGTGGGCAGGGTGGGAGCATTACAGGGTAGAGGTGGCTCCAGGTTCTGGGAGTGGCAGTAGGAGCCCAGGGAGACACTGCCCCTGCTGCCTGTGTGTATGCGGGGGAAGGACTCGTGTCTCTGAACACCCCAGTGGGTGTGAGCAGTGCATCAATCCAGCTTAGGGGGGGACACCTCTCAGAGCCCTGACACATTTCTGGGTGTGACTCCAGGAAAACCCCCACTGCACCAGGGAATTACCAGATCCTTTGCTGTCACTCTCCTGGTGTGCTGTGTAATGATGAAACTAGGAACGTGATCATAAGACCCTGTTAATTTTCTAAGAGGAGAGATGTCACTGCTAGAAAGAAGTGTCACTGAAGAGGGGAGAAGAGGGAACATCATTGTTTCCTTCATCCTGTTCCAGAGCAGGTTCCCCTGGAGCCCCAGGGACCCCTGCGGGGAACCCAGAGGGGCAGAGAAAGGGCTGCTTTTGGCTCTTGCTGTGCTGTTCAGTTGGGCCGGATTCCTGGCACACAGGGAACTCCTGGCAAGCAGGAAGCACTGCAGAGAGACAGCTCTGCCCAGGAGCAGCTCCTCCGCACAACCCAGCAGGAACCACGAGAGAAGAGAAGCAAGGAAGAGGGAGGCTAAAGGCAGCGGATAGATGGGAGGTGTTCAGCTGAGACTACCCTTGGAGACACGACTTCACACTCCTTGGGTAATTTCACTTGTGTTCCTGGAGGAATCTCCTCTCCTTGGGCAATTTCACTTTTGTTCCTGGAGGAATCTCCTAAAGTTACCATATCCCACAGCCTTGCGCATATGACAGGACTCTCCCAGTTTCTCTGTTGCACAGGAGGAGGATGTTCTCCAGGGCAGGCCTCCCCTGCAGCACCGTCAGAGGGACAGTGCAGGTGGGCTCCTTCTCCCAGGGATGGCTGAGGGGTGGGAAGGTGGGAGTGCAGCCAGGGGTACCCGGGGCTGTCTTGCAGAGCAGGATCCCTGTGATCCGGCCTACTTCGTGTCAGGGTAGGGACCCTGTTGCCTACTGGTGTCAGGTCTCATCCTGCCTGGGTAGTTGCCCACACCTCTGCAGGGAGAAACTGTCGGTGGGTGGCAGGAACCCCATCAGGAGCCAGGTAGGGTCTTCCTGCCGTTGATTGAGTGCTGTGGGAGGTCAGGGCTGCTCCCAGATCCAGATCACACCAGCACATTTCCAAGAGCACTGTCAAATGGGAAGGACAAAACACAATTATTAGGAAGGAAAAGAACTTTTCTGAGTCAGTGCTTTTAGTTTCTTACTCCTGAGGAATCTGGGGCTTGAGAAACGGAAAAGGAGCTCTCATATTGGACAAGTCATTGAGACTCCTGAGCTGTAACTTGGAATGCACAGTACTTCTGCAAGCAACTTCCTAAAGTGCTTTTGGCCTCTGCTCTGCTTTTGACAGAAGCAGCATCACTTCTGCCGGACCCATCTGTTTTTTCTTGATCTGCCCTTTTCCACCTGCAAAAAGAAAAGTTGCCCAGTCAGTACCCTGCAAACAGGCAGGTTTCTCTCAGACCAAAGCGAGTGCCCAGACTTTTGGATGGATACTGAGGGAAGTCATGAATGGATTTCTGATGTTGAGTCTACTGTTTTGAGATCACAAAATGTTGTGTTGAAGTCATCCTTTTCCTTTGAGAGGGAAACTTAAGTTCTTATTGTGCACTAGAAAAATAGGCTTGTAACACTACAAGAATTTTACCTTTACCATTTCCTTCCTTATAGTTCTACCCACCCTCGCACTCTGTTTCTTCTAATACACACGTGGAGTGCTCTCCTCCTCCTTCAGGATGCTTCTCCTCCCACAGCAATGCCCCTGCAGGGACATTTCTTTCTCCTCGCCCCCTCTCTCCACCTTTCCAACTGCAGTGTGGGGCAATGTCTCTGTCTCTGGCCATTTCCTTCCTCCTAGGAAAGATCCAGCTCGTGGGACACCGCCTTTCCAGCAGCATACCAACCCCTCAGCCTTCCTGGGGCCTTTCCTCTGCCCTGACAGCAGCAGCTTCCATGTGCTGTCCCCAGGCTACTCCTTTCAGCTACTGGCACAGACAGGGCCCAACTGTACCAGCTACTGTCCCATCCTGTGCTCAGCACGAGGGACGGGGCAGCCCAAAGAGAAGCCCCGTTGCTGGAGCGAACCCAGGCCCTGAGTTAGAGGGGATCTCCCAGTCCCTGTGACAGCCTGTTGGTCACAGCCTTGTGCTGGGCTGTCAGAGACCCTGCTCTGCCCCTCTCTGAGATACCCCACGGTCTGAGGGACAGACACAGGGAACTCTGTTCACAGAAGCACATCCTAGGGTTTCATTAAGGGGGTTTGCAAGGGGATGTGACTCTCAAAATGAAGTGATCTCAAGACACTGTCTTTCCTGGCCTCTCTAGAAGTAGCTGATGGCGTTTGTGCTGACTCTTATTCCTCTCTCCACACACACACACACAGTGTGAATGCTTAACTGTCTTCTTTACAGTGCAAATATGCTCATTTACTGTTCCTCCGTGGAAGACAAACAATTATTATGAGGTAGAAAGATAGACCAGTGCTGGGAAGAGTGATTGCAAGGGACTGGTCTGTGATGAGTGCATTGGGGCCTCTTGAGCAGGGGACCCAGGAAATAGGGTCACAGACCAGACCATTTTTGTCACTGTTGGCCTTTCAAGAGTATTCATGGAGGTCTGGCTGTGGAAGGGACAGGACTGTGTGCCCTCATCCTCTACAGTCACCCTCTTCAGCTCTTCAGTGGTACTTTATGCAGCAGGAAACTTCCTGGTGGTTTTTCTTGACAGCAACTTTGAAAGAACACTTGAGCCTTCAGGCGCTGCCCTGAGGAGATCTCGTTTCCTTTTGGAGGTCAACTCTGTCCCAGCAGTGCCCATGGTCTGTCCCTGCCTGCATTGCAGGAGTGACATACAGCAGAACTGTGACCAAGCTGGCAGAGCACTCAACCAGCAATCAGAGATGGATCAGATCAGAGGGTGGAAGTTAAAGAGAGCAGCTCTGGAAGACCAAGTCCTAGTGCTTCCTGGAAGATCTACCATGCCAGGATCTTTTCCTATCCATCCCTGCACCCAGAACTGTCCCTGAAATTCAAGAAAAGGTCTTGGGTAAAGGATCTCAGGAAAAACAAAACCACTGACCGGTCCTTTGTATTCATAAACACAGAGATTGATTTCAAGAAATCCTTAAACAATATGTAAAGCACAATTTATTACATCCGGGGAATACAGGGGGTTTTACCCTTTCGTGCATTCAGCTGAGAAAAGAAACACAACAGATTTTTATACATTTGGAAGAAGTGAGTTTCTGTCGAATTCTGTGCCTGGGAATGACAGGGCTGGAAAATGGTCTCTGGGGTCCTGGTGGATGGCCAGTTGGCCAAGAGTCAGTGGTACCTTGGCGGGGGCTCACCGTTCGGTAAGGCAAGGGTTTTCAGACACACGAGTCTTTCTCTTGCACACAGACACAGACAGTTCATGGTAGCAGGGGCAGTATCTCTTGGGGGTCCTGCTGCCACATCCGGAGCCTGGATGCACCTCAGCCCTGTGGGGTGCCACCTGCTCTGCCAGTATCTGAGAGATGGACACGGCGAGCTCTGTCCACAGAAGCACATCCCAGGACTGCATCCGGGGGCTTTGTCAGGCTTTAGTACCGTAAATGCAATGTGACACCAAGACACTCTTTGTCCCACATAACTTCAAGGCTCCCCCAGGAGGCTGATAGCACTTGTGTTTTCTAGGGTTATCTCCCCACACCAACACCAGGTGTGTGCTCAAGACTTGTCTGTGCAATGCAAACAGAGACACCCTGTTTAGTCCTTCCGTGTCTCTCCAGGGAAGGCTAAGGAACCTCTGTGGGCTGGGTGAGAAGCCAGTGCTGGAAGCAGTGGTTCTATTGTGAGTGCCAACCAAGACTGGTTGTCAGATGTGGGATGCACGCCCCGGGGAGCTGATCTGGGTTTTCCAGTGCACATGTCAACAGATCACACCCTGCTCTGGTGGTCCTTCATGTCCTCCTACGGAGGTGAACGACAGCGATGGGAAAGAGAATGAACTTTTTGACTGTGCCTCTGAGTGCCCCCCAACCTGCTGCAGATGTGCTGATTCCAACACATCCATTTCAGGTGTGGCAGGCTGTTCCCTGGTCCTCTGAGCAAGAGGAGCAGGAAGAGGGACACAGTAGAACTCCTACCCTGGAGGATAATTAAGCAGTCTCCACTTACCAACAGAGGAGGGATGTGAGGGAAGAGAGGATGGCCGTGAAAGGAGCTCATGGCCTTTCAGTCTTGAGCTCCCCGATACGTACCCGCACCCCTACCACCAAGCCCAACCCAGACCGCCGCCTCGCTGCCACCACTCTCGCATGGTCTCCACCTCCAGCCCGCATCCAACGAGAACCTGAGGGGCGCCGGGTTCAGCCACGTGGCGGAATTGTCGAAGGAGGGCAGGCGAGGGAGAGGAAGGCAGAGGAGGAAAGAAGGAGGAGAGGAGGAGGCCGGCCCGGAGCAGAGAGCCGGGGCTGGCGGGGGCAGAGAGACGCCGGGCGGCGGATCGGTTGATGCGGCGCTGGTGGGGAGTGAGGCTGGCGGCGTTGGCCGCGATTCTGCTCGGTGCGCAGGGCTGGTGGCCGGGGACGGTGGGGACCGGGGCAGCGGCTTGGGTGGCCGTGCAGGTCCCTCGAGGCAGCCGTCCTGCCTGGAAGTTTCTTCACAGAACTCTGCCCCCGAACTATCCTCCCGTCCCTCTCTCCCTCTACTCCATAAAGCATTCCCTTGGAACACTCATCTCTCTTTTCTTTATCGAGCCGTTCCTGTTTCCTTGCTTTACTCTCTGTCCTTCACAGAACTCCTGCTGTCCGTCCTTCCCGTTTCCTACTTTTCTTTCTCTCTTTGCTTTGCTTAGTCCCACAGCTTTCAGTGACTCTACCAATCCACCTCTCTTTCCTGCACTCATCTCTCCAGCAAATACTAACGGACACTTCCACTACTGCATATTTTGTCATCTTCTTAAAGTTCTTTTCCGTATGGTCCTGACTGCTTCTGTGCCCTTTTTTCTGGGAAACAACATCCAGAGCAAAAAGTACTTCTGACTGCTTTTCTTCTTTTTCTCCCCGCCAGTGTCTGCAGGCAGAGCCCCAGTGCAGCAGGACCCATTGGTAGACACAACGGAGGGCAGTGAGTTCACCATCAAGTGGTCACACGCCAACATACGGATAGGTGATTTTAGCCATTTCTATCGGCAGCTCTCGGGCCACAGCCCCGAGTTCCTGGCACGCTCTGCTAAAGATATCAGAGAGTTGCGGGCGCCAGCGGGGCGGCTGTCGGTGTCGGGAGATCCTCTGGTTCTCCCGGTCCCGTCATTGGGACCTGGCTCTGCGCCCTGGTCGGCATGGAGTCGTTGACACCGTCGTCTTTGGAACTTCCAAGGGATTTTCTTGGAAATACACAAATCGGTTAATCTGTTCTGCAGTGGAGCAATGTAGCGCCCCAATGAAACCAGGGCGTTTCACTCCCATGCAGAGCACAGGTTTGTGAAAGTATGCCTGAGGGCCAAGTGACGTACACAGCACAACGCATCGCAAGTCTGGGCACACTGCTGTCAGCTGCAATGTGTGTCCGTAACTTCTCCTGAGCCATCGTTTCACTGCACCGCGATTCTCTGGTTCAAGAGGATCTTTCTCTTTGGATGGGAGGAGGGTCCTGACTTTGCTTTGGGGGTGGAAAAGACACAGTAAGGGTCCGCAAGACTTGGAGTGTCACTCGTCAAGGATCTGAACACTACATCTCGGACGTGTGTTGAAGAAAATGTGAAGGTAGGCAGCGCGAAGGATTGAGGTGCAGCCAAGCCAGATCAAGTGTTAGAGGTGGTGAGAGAGGAGACAAAAGCAGTAAGAAAGCAGAGATCTCCAGCCATCTGGCCCTGGGCTCAGGAAGGATGGTTGCAGGACCATCCTCGATTGTCCTCTCAATACAAATGCAGTCTTCTCAACTTCCTGTAAATGTGTTTATCTCTACTCTGATACCTAAGAGGGGAGAACCATGTCAGGAGCACACAGACACAGGGAGGGTGAGCTTGATGCTGCTCTTCTACCTGGGAAGACTGTGAAAGCCTCAGGACTCTCCACGTGCCTAGAAGTCTGTTTTACACCTTGAGGAGGTGCAGTACTTCCACTGGAATGCTCTCACTCTTACCACTATCATCGTTCCATCGTTTTTCACATCATCATAACTCTTGTAGAGGAAACACCGTTTTAGACGTAACCAAAGTGAGTATTAGGTTTCCTGTGGTGTGCTGGGTGCCTGGGATCGCGCTAAAGAAGGGGTTGGGAGTAAGGGTCTCCATCTGCCAAGGGTCTCCATCTGCCACGTCCCCAGACCTTCAGCTGCCCTTTCCGATGGGTGGGTCAGGGCTCCCCCAGCCCCACCACTGGAAGGGAGCACTCTGGTTTTGCCCCCTGTGCTTCCTTCTTGTGCATGACGGTCACCTACTGAGTGTTCATCCTGTTCCCTGCCCATCCCTCAGCACATTCCCTAGGGTTTATGCTGTCCTTGCCACAGTTTCGGCTGGGATGTCCAGCAGCCCTGCTGGAGCCATGTTCCGCTCTCGCACCTGGCATTTTCCCAGCAGAGAAAAGCACAACCAGAGCCTCTGGGCTGCTGCCAAGCAAGACTCCTCTCCTTTTCTTGGGCAGCTGGGAGAGAGGTGTTCTTCCCGGCCAGACGAAGAAGGACAAGGGGGAAACCACAGGGGCGGAGGAGACACGTGTTCTCTGAGGAAGCTGTAAGCAGCCCAGAGAGCTGAGGACAGCACGGGACGAAGAGGAAGGTGCAGCAGGGAAGAAGCTCCGGAGTTCCCAAAAGCCCAGTAGTGGGTGTGCATCAGAGCAGGTAAGTGCAAGTGGGGAGCGGAGGACTGCATTACGAGGCTGAACGGGAACAGCCACTGCCCACGAATGAGGCCCCAGAGCCAGGCAATTCTCAAAATGCCATCGGCTGAGGGAGCCAAAGGGGTTGCTGCTGGGGAAAGGAGAAAACCAAGGAGAGCAGTTCAGGCACTGAAAGAACAATTCATTTCTCTGCCCTCCTGCTTTCTTTGCTCCTCAAGAGCGTCGTTTCTGGCAGCTCTCTTCTCTCGGGACAGGGAGGTGATTTTTGACCCTCTCAGCAAAGAGGCAAGATGGTCTCAGCATGAACTATCTAGTCCTCACTTTCTGCCTGGGTCTCCTCCTCTCTGTATCCCGACTTTTCATCAATGCCTCCTTCTTCTTCCTTCCAGAAAACACTCAACAGCCTTCTCAGGCACCGTGGGGAAATATCACTGAATAGAGAAAAATCGTTGCAAACCTCGTACCTGCTCTCTTGCATGTGTTCACTCCAGACAATCTTACTTCTGTAAGGAAATTAGGAGAGAAAGAAGAGAAAGCTCAGACCCCTTCTCTCTCTGCTCTCCCCTTCAACACCTCTCGCTCTCTCTTCTCTCTCACCTGCTGCCACCACAAGACATCTCGGCTGTCTCTGCAGTCCCACATTTCTCTTTTTCTGAAGAAAATCAGCAGATCCTTTCAAAGTTGCCCCAGACCCATCAAGCGCTCCTCTCACTCGGAGGTACAGTCAAAACCTTCATACTCTGTCACCTGTTTAAATTCCGAGGGTTCCTCAGTCCCGCCTTCCTCACTCCCTGAATACACCCAATGGTGATCCTGCAAACAGGGAGCCCTGAATGTGTTACCAACCTGCGGAAAACTGGAAGACGTGCCAGAGGCAGACTGGAGGCAGAATGGGACGGTTTATTAATGTTAGTGAGAGGAGAGCTTGATGGGTCTGGGGCATGGAGAGAGGAATCCACCGTAAAGGGTTGGGGAGACCCAAAAGATTCTAGGAGGGGGTTGGGAGGGGCCCAGGAGTCCTGAAGAGGGTTTGGGGGTCCCCAGGAGGGAGTTTGGGGGTCTGAGGTGGTCCCAGGAGATTTTCAAGGGTTAAGGGGATGTACAGGAGATTTGGGGGGGAGGGGGAGAGGCAGAGGGGTGGACCCCAGGAGGGGGGCTTTCGGAGGGTCCCCAGGACTCTTGGGGAGGATCTGGGCAGTTCCCGAGAGTCTTGGGGGAGATTCAGAGGGGTAACGAGGAGCCCCCGGACCCCCTGAACTCACCCGACACCACGGCGGGGGGAGACCCTGGGGTCGGGATCGATCAGGACCGATCGGGTTCAACCCCAATCCTTCCCCCCCCACCGCCCCGCTCCCGGCAGCCCCTGCGGAAGTATCGACGTTCTATTGGATGACTCACCGGCCCGAGGAGAGGGACCGAGCAGAATTTGCCAGTGACGTCATTCCAGCAGAGCCGTTCTATTGGTTGTGACCAACGAGGGAGCCCCAAAACCTGTTCATAGCTTGGGGGCGAAGGAGAGCCGGCATCGCTGGGAACGGGGGTGCAGAGGGTGTTCCAGTGCCCCTCTCTCTCCCAGTGCCCTCTCAGCCCATCCTAGTGTCTCACCTCTCTCCCAGTGCCCCCGGCCATGGAAGTCCCAGCCCGGCCCCGCCCCTGCTCTGCTCCAGGCTGGTTTCTCCCCTGTAGGGGCAACTGAGGTTGCTCCAAGGTGGGTGGGAGCTTTCGGGGCAGGGAGTGACTCCCGACCTGCTGCTGGAACCACCCCCTGGCAGGGCGGGCCCGTCAACCTGGGGCACCTCCTCAGCCGAGCCTGGGGATGGGCCGGCAACTGGGAGGGGGTTTGGGAAGGACTGAAGAGGCTGAGAGGGGGTTGGGGGTCGTGGAGGTAAATGGGAAGGGGTTTGGGGGAGCTTGGGGGGTTGGGAGGGAGGTTGGGGAGAGTGGGACCACTGTGAGGGGGTTTGGGGAGCTTGGGGGGTTGGGAGGGAGTTTGGGGAGAGTGGGGTGACTGTGAGGGGTTTGGGGAATCGTCAGGGGTCTGGGACGGGACTGGGAGAGAGTTTGGGTGCGTCCTCGAGGGGAAGGGGGCAACTAGGAGAGGGTTTGAGGGATCCTGGGAGGGCTGGAGATGGGAAGTGTTTGGGGGCATCTTGTGCGCTTTTGTGGGTTTGGGAGGCAGTCTGGGGGCCTGGGAGGGTTTGAGGGGAAGTTGGGAGTGTCCTGCGGGACCGGGATGGGATTTGAGGGCTCCTGGAGGGGTTGGGAGGGCTTTATGCCTTTATACTGCGGGCATTTTCTAGTACTGATGGGGATAATCGGTGAGCTGACTGTTACAGAATCATCCAAATTTTAACAAGACTTTGAAGGTGGTCAACCTCAATTTGAAGCAGCTCATTTTTAGCAACAAGTTTATCCAATTTTTCTCCTGTTTCCCTCTCAAAGGCTGACGATGACTACAACAGGACATTTTCTGATTTCAAAACTGTAGACTCAAGATCAGAAATCCATTCAGAAGCAGGAGAATTTTTAGCTTCTTATTGTGCACAAGACAAACAGGTTTATAACACTACACGAATTGTACCTTTACCATTTCCTTCCTTACATTTCTGCTTAGCCTGACATTGTTCCATGTATAGCAAAAATTTCTCCTTAACTTTCTGAAACCTTTGAACCAAGTCTTTCCCAGCCTGGGAAAGCAGCGATTTGTATTTTTGCAGCAGAACCCATTCCTGACTTTCCTGTCAGCACTCCATGCGAATGTCTGTGCACTCACTTTGGCGTAAGAGAAACCTGCCTGTTTGCAGGGCACTGACTGGGCAACTTTTCTTTTTGCAGGTGGAAAAGGGCAGATTAAGGAAAAAGAGATGGGTCCAGCAGAAGTGATGCTGCTTCCGTCAAAAGCAGAGCAGAGGCCAAAAGTACTTTAGGATGTTGCTTGCAGAAGCATTGTGCATTCCAAGTTACAGCTCAGGAGTCTCAGTGACTTGTCCAGCATGAGAATTCCTTTTCCATTTCTCAAGCCCCAGATTCCTCAGGAGTAAGAAACTAAAAACACTGACTCAGAAAAGTTCTTTTCCTTCCTAATAATTGTTCTTTGTCCTTCCCATTTGACAGTGCTCTTGGAAATGTGCTGGTGTGATCTGGATCTGGGAGCAGCCCAGACCTCCCACAGCACTCATCCAACTGCAGAAAGATCCCGCCTGGCTCCTGCTGGGGTTCCTGCCACCCACCGACATTTTCTCCCTGCAGAGGTGTGGGCAACTACCCAGGCAGGATGAGACCTGACCCCGTCAGGCAGCAGGGTCCCTGCCCTGACACGAAGAACCCCGGAGCACAGGGACCCTGCTCTGCAAGACAACCCCGGGTACCCCTGGCTGCACCCCCACCTTCCCAGCCCGCAACCATCCCTGGGAGAAGGAGCCCACCTGCGCTGTCCCTCTGACGGTGCTGCAGGGAAGGCCTGCCCTGGAGAACATCCTCCTCCTGTGCAACAGAGAAACTGGGAGAGCCCTGACAGATGCGCAAGGCTGTGGGATGTGGTAGCTTTAGGAGATTCCTCCAGGAAGACAAGCGACATTGCCCTGAACCTGGAGACTCATTCTGCAGAGCGCTGTGTAGTCGTGTCCCCAAGGGAAGTCTCAGCTGAACACCTCCCATCTTTCTGCTGCCTTTAACCTCCCTCTGCCTTACTTCTCTTCTCTTGTGCCTACAGGTAGTGCCCTCCGCCCTACTGGGTTGTGCAGAGGAGCTGCTCCTGGGCAGAACTGTCTCTCTGCAGTACTGCCCACTTGCCAGGAGCTCCCTGTGTGCCAGGAGCCCGGTCCAGCTGAGCAGCAGAGAAGAACAGAAGGCAGCCCTTTCTCTGCCCCTCTGGGTTCCCCGCAGGTGTCCCTGGGGCTCCAGGGGAACCTACTGTGGAACAGGCTGAAGGAAACAATGATGTTCCCTCTTCTCCCCTCTTCAGTGACACTTCTTTCCAGCAGTGACATTTCTCCCCTTAGAAAATTAACAGGGTCTGATGATCACCTTTTCTAGTTTCATCATTACACAGCACACCAGGAGGGTGACAGCAAAGGATCTGATAACTCCCTGGCACAGTGGGGGTTTTCCTGGAGTCACACCCAGAAATGTGTCAGGGCTCTGAGAGGTGTCCACCCCTGAGCTGGACTGATGCACTACTCACACCCACTGGGGTGTTCAGAGACACAAGTCCTTTCCTCGCACACACACAGGCAGTTCATTGCAGCCATTATCCAGCACTATTACGCAGCATGTCATTCCCAGTCTGTCCATACATCCGGGGCTACCCCATCCCAGGGACAGAATCCACCAGAAGTTCACTTCTTCCAAATGTATAAAAATCTGTTGTGTTTCTTTTCTCAGCGGAATGCACGGGCGGGTGAAACCCCCTGTGTCCCCCAACCGTAATAAAAGTGTGCTTTACATATTATTTAAGGATTTCTTTGAATCAGTCTCTGTGTTTAAAAACACAAAGGATCCTTCGGTTTTTTTTTTCCTGAGATCCTCTACCCAAGACCTTTCTTTGAATTTCAGGGACAGTTCTGTGTGCAGGGATGGATAGGAAAAGACTCCTGGCATGGTAGATCTTCCAGGAAACCCCAGTATTGGTCTTCCACAGCTGTTCTCTTCAACTTCCACCCTCTGCTCTGATCCACCTCTGACTGCCGGTGTAAAGCCTGAGTGGTCTGCCAGCTTGGTCCCAGTTCTGCTGTGTGTCACTCCTGCAATGCAGGCAGGGACAGGCCACGGGCACTGCTAGGACAGAACCGAGCTCCAAAAGGAAAGGGGATCTCCTCAGGGCAGTGCCCGAAGGCTCAAGTGCTCTTCCAAAGTTACTGCGAAGAACAACCTCCAGGAAGTTCCCTGCTTCATAAAGCACCACTGAAGAGCTGAAGTTGGTGACTGTACAGGATGGGGGCACACAGCCCTGTCCCTTCCACAGCCAGGCCTCCATGAATACTCTTGAAGGACCAACAGTGACTAAAACAGTCTGGTCTGTGACCCTATTTTTTGTGCCCCCTGCTCCAGGGCCCCCAGTGCACTCATAACAGACCAGTCCCTTGCAATCACTGTTCCCAGCACTGGTCTATCTCTCCACCTCATAAGGATTGTTTGTCCCCCACGGACGAACATCAAATGAGCGTATTTGCACTGTAAAGAAGAGAGTGAAGCATTCACACTGTATGTGTGTGTGTGGAGAGAGGAATCAGAGTAAGTAAAAATGCCATCAGCTACTTCTAGAGAGGCCAGGAAGGACAGTGTCTTGAGATCACTTCATTTTGAGAGTCACATCTCCTTGGAAACCACCTGAATGCAACCCTGGGATGTGCTTCTGTGAACACAGCTCCCTGTGTCTGTCCCTCCGGCCGTGGGGTATCTCATAGAGGGGCAGAGCAGGGTCTCTGACAGCCCAGCACAAGGCTGTGACCAACAGGCTGTCACAGGGACTGGGAGATCCCCTCTGCCTGAGGGCCTGGGCTCACTCCAGCAACGGGGCTTCTCTTTGGGCTGCCCTGTCCCTCATGTTGAGCCCAGGATGGGACAGCAACTGGCACAGCTGGGCCCTGTCTGTGCCAGCAGCTGAAAAGAGCAGCCTGGGGACAGTACACGGAAACTGCTGTTGTCAGGGCAGGGGAAAGGCCGCAGGAAGGCTGAGGGGTTGCCACGCTGCTGGAAAGGCTGTGTCCCACCTGCTGGAGCTTTCCTAGGAGGAAGGAAACTGCGTGAGACAGAGACAATGCCCCACACTGCAGTTGGAAAGGTGGAGAGATGGGACGAGCAGAAAGAAATGTCCTTGCAAGGGCATTGCTGTGGGAGGAGAAGCATGCAGAAGGAGGAGGAGATCACTCCATGTGTGTATTTGGAGAAATAGTGTGTGAGGGTGGGCAGCGGTCAGGGAAGTGTTGCAAATGGCAACAGGGGTGAGAGCCGGGGGGGAAGCCGGATGGGTGTCTGAAGCCTTCAGGGAAACAGAAGCAGCTGTGGGACAGCACAGGACAAGTTGTGCTGGAGACGGCCAAGGGCACTGGTAAGGCGTGTTAACTATTGCTTTTAGGACCAGAGCTTGTGTTTGCTTCATAGATGTCAGAAGATTGCTTTAAAACATATTTTTGCAGTCAGACCTTATCACCACCGATGATAAACATTATTAACCTGTCACAATTTGTACTAACAAAGAGTGCTTTTCCCTGAACTGTTGGAGTGAGTTCTTTCAGTTGTCAGCGGTGGGAAGCTCTTCAGCAGGGTCTGCTGAGGGGTCTTCATGTTGTTGGTTGAGATCCCCCTGACAAGGGCACTCAAATCATCCTCTGATCTTGTGAATCTTCACGTGAAGGATCTCATTAAAAGATGCCACGGACTGGTTGGACACACGGGTCTCGACTTTCCGGGGGGCACTGACAGGAAAAACCTAAACTCCCTCCTTTTGGGTGGCATTAAATTGCTGCAGAGATGCAGGGTTGTCAAGGATAATCTGCTGCAAAAATACAAATCTCTGCCTTCCCAGACTGGGAAAGACTTGGTTCAAAGGTTTCAGAAAGTTAAGGAGAAAATTGTGCTATGCACGGAGAAATGTCAGGCTATAATAGATTAATAGTAACGTAATTTACTCATCATATTATTAGTACTAATTTACTCATTCATTGGTATTGCATGTTATATTTCTCTCTCTATATATATTATTGTAATCAATGTTCTGTTAAGGCCGGACGACTGTAAGTTGTAGAATGGATAATTAACCTGTCAGTATTATAAGTTGATAGTCCTGCAGCTTGCTGTTCTTAAGCTGACAAGAAAAATTATTATGTCTTACTGAATAAGTCTTTTGTACATTGTCTAAGAGTGTACACCTAAAGTAACGAAGGGAAGGACAAGAATCAAAGGGTCAAGTACGAGGATGATAAAGAGGATCCAAGATGAACATTTTGAGAGTCCGACACACTAGGCCCCAAGGACAATGAACTAATTAAAACTATGGGTAGGAAAGTCCCTTGCAACTGAAGCAGGCCTGCAAAAGAACCAACCAGAACCAGACCTGCAAACTCGGATCCAATAGAGGGATAACAAGTGACTATGGGAGGGAAATTGATAAGAGTATAAATATTACTGTTTTTGCCGACTGTGCTTCCTGGCCGTGAATGGAGTAGGGGTCTCCCCCGCAGCCCAGTGCACTGTTTTGCTTCTTTGCATTTTATATAAATCTTTAATAAATTTTTGTTGCTATGTTCCAGCCTCAGTTTCATTTACCTATAACAAGGCTAAGCAGAAATGTAAGCAAGGAAATTGTAAAGGTACAATTCGTGTAGTGTTATAAGCCTATTTGTCTTGTGCACAAGAGGAGCATAAAATTCACCTGCTTCTGAATGGATTTCTGATGTTGAGTCTACTGTTTTGAAATCAGAAAATGTGGTGTTGATGTCATCATTAGCCTTTGAGAGGGAAACAGGAGAAAAATCAGATAAACAAACTTGTTGCTAAAAATGAGCTGCTTCAAACTGAGGTTGACCACCTTCAAAGTCTTGTTGCACCAGAGTGCAGAGAGAAAACTCTTGCTAAGAAAACAGGCCCCTGGTTTGGTCAGGCAGCTTCATAAACCAGTGTCTTATCCTGGCATTGAGACTTGGGAAATCACAGAGAACTGGGATTCTCAGTCTGAGGAGAGAGAGAAACCAGGAGACTTTGAAGTTCAACTGATGTTTCTACAGTCTCTCAGCTTTCCTCACATTAATGAAAATTGGTTCATGAGGATAATGAGGATGCAGCTTCTGCTTTGCACAAGCACCAAAAGGAATACTGTGAAAGCCATGGCCTGTAGGAGGACACAGAGAAGGGTTTGGCTGGTGCTAGGAAGGAAGGAATTGGCGCTGGGGGAGCAGGGATTGGAACCTCAGGGATGTGGCACAGCAATAACAGGGGCCCAGGCAGCTGGCAGGGGGCAAGGTCTCACCCCCTGCCCCAGCAGCAGCATTGGACTCTGCCCAAGGTGCTCCTGCCAGGGGTTGGGCCCTGCAGGCAGGAGCAGAACCCACTCCCTGGGGCGACCTTGCTGCCCCGGCCCTCCTCCGGCCCAGCCTCTCCCTGTGTGCGCGCTCCCCACAGCACAGGTTGCATTGGGCAGCATCCCCTGATGGGCCCTGCAGAGCTGCCCCACGGGGACACTTCCCTTTTATGTCACAGGCGCCACAACCTGTCCCAACCAGCCCTGCCCATTGTCCCCACCCCAGCTCAGTGACTCACACTGGCCCCTGGCAACCAAAGAACCAAAGCCCCACACTCCCAGAGTGCAGCCCCACCCATCTGCAAGGGGCTCCCAAGGGTTCTCTGCACAAAGTAACCCCTCCAAACCCTTGTCAGATAGAAAACTTCGGGACATAACCCTTGGATGCTTTTAGTACAGAGATAACAAGCTTTTCTTGAATAATGGAGGGGGTCACTTCTTTATTATTAATATTTACAGTTATCCAGCTGGGGAAAGGATGTCCTACAGGCTAATGTGGTGTCACATTTGGAGCGAAAAGTACTTTTCAAAGAAAATCAGGGTGCATGGGTGATGCAGAGGAAGCTGCCAAGTCACCCAATGTGAAACTCAAACACTGCTTTGCACCAGCACTGCCCTTTCACACATCTTTTGCAAAGACAAAGATGTCAGGGTTTAGTTTCTAAATCAGTAACACTCGACAAGATCTCTTTATGAACTGACAGCAAGAGAGCTTGGGAACAGCTTAGGGTTGGCAAGCGTAGGAGCCCACAAGAGAAGGGGCTGAGCGGTATGTCGTGAGCACTGACAGCTGGATGGTTGTGGAACCACCAAGGACTGCCAGACACGAAAGACATCACCGACTGGACTCTGCCCAAACACCAGCCCCCTGCCCTCCCTTCTCAACCACTCAATCACAGCCTGCACACACCCACACCTACCAGGGCCAACTGGCTGTTTCTCTTCTCTTTTCTGCCTGGGGGCGAAGGAAAAAGGACAGGGAGGGCATTTGCCTTCAGGCCAGAGGGAAGGGGAAGGGGATCCCCCCAAATCCATCTCTGGCAGGATGGGGGCTGGGGGGTACATTTGGGGACACCCAAGAGTATTTTCAAGGGGGGGAAAGGATGGGGGCACCCACAGGGGGTTGGGGGGAGGGACCCAGGAATGTCGTGGTGGGACACTGGGGGGTTCCCAGTAGTTTCTTGGGGGGGGTTGACACCCAGCAGTCCTAGGGGGAAAAATGGATATAGGAATCTACCGTAAAGGCATGGGGAGACCCAAAAGATTCTAGGAGGGGATCGGGAGGGGCCCAGGAGTCCTGAAGAGGGTTTCGGTGTTCCCAGGAGGGAGATTGGGGGTCTGAGGTGGTCCCAGGAGATTTTCAGGGGTTAAGGGGATGCACAGGACATTTAGGAGGGGAGGGGGAAAGGCAGAGGGGTGCCACCCAGGAGGGGGCTTTCAGAGGGGTTTCAGGAGTCTTGGGAGGGATCTGGGCAGTTCCCGAGAGTCGTGGGGGAGATTTGGAGGGGTCACCAGGAGCCGCCAGACCCCCCGAACTCCCCTGACACCAGCATGGCCTCTTTGGGGCTGCACGTGAAAAATATCACAGTGAGCAGAGACCCTGGGGCCTGGATCGATTGGGACCAATTGGGTTCAATCGCGATCCTCCCCTCCCCCACCATCACTGCCCTGCTCCCGGTAGCCCCCGCGGAAGTATCTATTGGATGACTCACCTGTTCTATTGGATGACTCACCGGGTGCCAGGAGAGGGGCTGAGCAGAATTTGCCAACGATGTCATTCCAGCAGAGCCGTTCTATTGGCTGCGACCCACGAGGGAGCCCCAAAACCTGTTCATGGCTTGGGGGGGAAGGAGAGCCAGCATGGCCAAGAACGGGGGTGCAGAGGGTGTTGCAGTACCTAGGAAAGGGGTAAAAAAGTTTCCCCTCTCTCTCCCAGTGCCCTCTCAGACCATTGTAGTGTCTCCCCTCTCTCCCAGTGCCCCCTCAGCCCATCCCGGTCTCTCCCCTTCTCCCAGTGCCCCCAGCCATTGAGGTCGCAGCCCGGCCCTGCCCCTGCTCTGCTCCGGGCTGGATTTCTCCCCTGCAGGGGTAGCTGAGGTGGCTCCAGGGCGGGCGGGAGCTTTCGGGGCAGGGGGTGGCTCTCGAAAGGCTGCTGGAACCACCCCCTGCCAGGGTGGGCCCGACAGCCTGGGGCACCTCCTCAGCCGAGCCTGGGGGTCGGGCCAGCAACTGGGAGGGGGTTTGGGAAGGGCTGGGGAGGCTGAGAAGGGGTTGGGGTCGTGGAGGTAAGTGGGAAGGGGTTTGGGGGAACTTGGGGGATTGGGAGGGAGGTTGGGGAGATTGGGGTGACTGTGAGGGGTTTGGGGGAATCATCAGGGGACTGCGAAGGGCCTGGGAGAGAATTTGGGAGCATCCTCGAAGGGAAGGGGGCAACTAGGAGAGGGTTTGAGGGGTTCTGGGAGGGCTGGAGGTGACTGGGAGGAGTTTGGGGGCATCTTGTGGGCTTTTGTTGCTCTGGGAGGCAGTCGGGGGGCCTGGGAGGGTTTGAGGGGAAGTTGGGAGTGTCCTGTGGGACCAGGATGGGATTTGAGGGCTCCTGGAGGGGTTGGGAGGGTTTTATGCCTTTATACTGTGGGGATTGTCTAGTACTGATGGGGGTAATCGGTTAGCTGACTCTTTCATAATCATCCAAATTTTATCAAGGCTTTGAAGGTGGTCAACCTCAGTTTGAAGCAACTCATTTTTAGCAAGAAGTTTATCCGATTTTTCTCCTCTTTCCCTCTCAAAGGCTGACGATGACTTCAACAGCACATTTTCTACTTTCAAAACTGTAGACTCAACATCAGAAATCCATTCATGACTTCCCTGTCAGCACTCCATCCGAATGTCTGGGCACTCCCTTTGGCCTGAGAGAAACCTGCCTGTTTGCAGGGCATTGACTGGGCAACTTTTCTTTTTGCAGGTGGAAAAGGGCAGATCAAGAAAAAACAGATGGGTCCAGCAGAAGTGATGCTGCTTCTGTCAAAAGCAGAGCAGAGGCCGAAAGCATTTTAGGAAGTTGATTTCAGAAGCACTGTGCATTCCAAGTTACAGCTCAGGAGTCTCAGGGACTTGTCCAATATGAGAGCTCCTTTTCCGTTTCTCAACCCCCAGATTCCTCAGGAGTAGGAAACTGAAAACACTGACTCAGAAAAGCTCCTTTCCTTCCTAATAATTGTGTTTTGTCCTTCCCATTTTACAGTGCTCTTGCAAAAGTGCTGGTGTGATCTGGATCTGGGAGAAGCCCTGACTTCACACAGCACTCATCCAACGGCAGGAAGACCCTGCCTGGTTCCTGCACAGGAGTGTGAAGTTGTGCCCCCAAGGGAACTCTCAGCTGAACACCTCCTATCTTTCTGTTGCCTTTAACCTCCCTCTACCTTGCTTCTCTTCTCTTGTGCTTACAGGCAGTGCCCTCAGCCCTGTTGGGCTGTGCAGAGGAGCTGTTCCTGGGCAGAACTGTCTCTCTGCAGTGCTGCCCGCTTGCCAGGGACTCCTTGCGCGCAAGGAGCCTGGCCCGGCTGAGCAGCACAGCAAGAGTCAAAAGCAGCCCTTTCTCTGCCCCTCTGGGTTCCCCGCAGGTGTCCCTGGGGCTCCAGGGGAACCTACTGTGGAACAGGCTGAAGGAAACAATGATGTTCCCTCTTCTCACCTCTTCAGTGACACTTCTTTCCAACAGCGACATTTCTCCCCTTAGAAAATTAACAGGATAAAAGATGATCACCTTTTCTAGTTTCATCATTACACAGCACACCAGGAGGGTGACAGCAAAGGATCTGATAACTCCCTGGCACAGTGAGGGGTCTCCTGGAGTCACATACAGAAATGTGTCAGGGCTCTGAGAGGTGCCCACGTCTGAGCTGGACTGATGCACTGCTCACACCCCCTGGGGTGTTCAGAGACACGAATCCTTTCCTCGCACACACACAGGCAGTTCATTTCAGCAGGGGCAGTGCCTCCCTGGGCTCCTGCTGCCACTCCCAGAGCCTGGAGCCACCTCTGCCCTGTAGTGCTCCCACCCTACCCGTTGCTACATTTCAGATGAACATTGGGGTTTTCTACTCCCTGGAACTGCCCAGTCCAGCCCCTCCGCGGTCCCCCCATCTCCCTGCCATTCCCCAGCCCAGTAGAGCAGCACAGTCGTTTCTGGTCGTGCAGCCAGAAAGGGAGGAAATAGAGGAGAGGGAGAGTGACTGCGTGCCTGGACTGCTCAGGAGATCATCAGCTCAGGCGGTAGCTCCTGCAGCCCCAGGGCCAGACCCTCTTCCCAGTGACCCAGGTAAATGCTACCACATGGGCGCAAGCTCGGCTGCCCAGGAGGGTCCTGTAGTGCAGGGCCTTGCAGATGGCCACCTAGCGGTCGTAGAACATGATGGTGAGAAGGGCAACCTCCGCTGTGATCAAGAAGAAAAGCAAAAAACACCTGTGCAACTCATCCTGAGTAGGAGATGCCCCTGGTGTTCCAGAGGGAATTGGCCATGGCTTTGGGGACAGTGGTGCAGATGCAGCCCAGGTGTGTGAGGGAGAGGTGGAGCAGGAAGAAGTCCCTGGGTGTGTGCGGGTTGTGGTGGCAGGCTACGGCACTGAGGATGAGGCATCGTGAAACCAAAGGAACCCTGACACATTTCAGAATCCCACGTGTCTTGGGTCTGTCCGAGCTGGAGTTCATTTTCTCACTGCAGCCGTCACAGTGCTGTGCTTTGCATTGGGAGCTACAAAGGGGTTAATCACACCAGTGCTTTGGCAACTGCTGACTCAGGGCTGGCTCAACATCCACATTGTCAGCTTCCTCCCTTGAATCGGAGGCAAGGTCATGGTAGGGGATAGAGACAGACCAGTTGAGCCAAATGGACCAAAGGGACATTGCAGAATATATGGCATCAACTCGGCTACAAAAGCTCAGGAAAGGAACAGGAGAGGGGGGAAACCCATTTTTTTAAAATACTTGCCTTCTGAGCGACCTCTCTGTGTGGTGAAACCCTACTTCCCGAGAAGAGACCAGGCATGGTTACTGACAGGAAGTAAAGAATAAATCTCTATTTTACTCTTCACTTATGCATGCACAAACTTTGACTTTTTGCTTTAGTAAAGGGCGTGATCTCAAGGTAGAAGCCATTTTCCATCTTTTTTTGTCTCTCCTGTCTGGCTGGGAAGGGTCGCGATAGAGTGGCTTGGTGGACCCCTGGTATCCAGACATGGTCAACCCACTGCAACATTGCAGGGTCTCATGCAACCAAAGGACTGCTGGGACACTGGGGAAGGCACGGAGTCATGCGGCCGTCTTGACACTGCCCTGCATCATGGAAGCAAATGTTCCCTGGGAAACAACAGAAAACCAGGGGACGTCATTGGGACGTGCGGGACCTAATGGAATTAAACAAACCCTGGGATATCTTTGGAACTTCATGGAATCAAAGGGATAAAACAAAAGAATTAAAACCAATGACCAGAAAGCTTTGGATCAAATATTTCTTTAATGTGCCAGCTGGGGATTCATGGGGATACTCTGCCATGCACGAATCAAAGAATCAGTATAAATTTCGGAATATAAATACAGTGATACTTGAAAGACACCCCCCCCTTCACAAGCAGTTCATACTTATGATTTTGGTGTCAAATAGCATCTGGGATTGTATTCGTGGAGCAAGACTGCCATCTAGCATCCATTTCTTCTGGGGAGGCAGTCAT
Source organism: Chiroxiphia lanceolata (assembly GCF_009829145.1). Lineage (NCBI taxonomy): Eukaryota > Metazoa > Chordata > Aves > Passeriformes > Pipridae > Chiroxiphia > Chiroxiphia lanceolata. The sequence goes on from NC_045665.1 coordinate 2,719,687, forward strand.
TTTCGCAGAGTAATCCTCTCGCTTACCAGGCCTCGTAGCATCTCTGATTGGTCTATCCGAACTCTAACCCCTAAATTAAATGTTCTAAGACCAATTAAGATGTGTGTCTTAGAACTTCCCTTTGGCTTAAACAATGTATAACTGACTTTCTTCTTAACAATACAGTCTCTTATGAAACAAGTTTCCTGAGGCATATAAGCTAATTTCTTGAAGATGGGCAGACGAGACCCTCTCTGTTAGTTTCCATGTATCACCTACATTCTCTCTCTTAGAGCTAGTCATAAAAGAAAAGACCGCTACCATGCCAAGAAAGCAAATCCCTTTGTTGATTAGGATTTTTATCTAAGAAAAAACTTCTGATTTACAAAGTCCTTTAGAAAGGAGATCCTCTCTCATTTCAGTGCCATTGTGACAATATGGGGCCTCACGTAACACGTGGAACACTGAACACTGCAGATTCCCATGGAATCAAGGGGCCATTGTGATATTCTAGGGCCTCAGGGAAGAGGGAGGACCTGCAAAGAGACCTCAAATCAGAGGTTTGGGCAATCCTCCACCAGAGGAAATTCAACAAAGGGAAGTACCGGATTCTGTCCTTGGGATGGGGCAACTCCAGATATACTGACAGACTCGGAGTGACATGCTGCATAGCAGTGCTGGAAAATGACCTCTGGGGTCCTGGTGGTTGGCCAGTTGTCCAGGAGTCAGTGGTGCCCTGACAGGGGCTCACCGCTCGGTAACGCAAGGGTTTTCAGACACACGAGTTCTTCCCTTGCACACAGACACAGACAGTTCATGGCAGCAGGGGCAGTATCTCCTGGGGCTCCTGCTGCCACGCCCGGAGCCTGGATCGACCTCAGGTCTTATGGGTGCCACCTGGGTTTTCCAGAGCAAAAGGCAATAGATCACACACTGCCCTTGTGGTCATTCACTTCCTCCTACCGAGGTGACAGCGATGGGAAAGAGAATGAACCTTTTGGCTGTGCCTTTGAGTACCCCGCAACCTGTTGCTCATGTGCTGGTCCCAGTACATCCTTTTCGGTGTGACAGGCTGTTTCCTGGTCCTCTGAGCAAGAAGACCAGTAGGAGGGACACAGCAGACCTCACTTAAGGAGACTGCATCTCCATGAACTCCAAAGAAGGTGGGAGATGCCATGCCATGTCCAAGCTTTCTCTGGGGAAGGTACTGCCTCACACACTGCCTCACCGTAGCACTGGTGCCATAGCCCCCGAGAAAACACCAGGTGTTCTTTGTCACCAGCAGAAGTGCTTCTGCTGCCAGCAGGGATGATCCCAGGGACAGACCAGGAGAGGTTGAGTCCGGGGCGCTGAACCCGGAGGGTTGATATGCCTGTCGTGCCTTTCGACAATTCTCAAAAACGCATGCCCTGGAGGTCAACTCAGGAGTCTCCACGTGCCAACAGAGGAGAGATGTGAGGGAAGAGACGATGGCGGTGACAGGAGCTCATGGCCTGTCAATCTTGAGCTCCCCGATACCAACCCGGATCCCTGACACCCAGCCTGGTTCCACCTCCTCTGCGGGGAAGGGAGTGAGGGAGAGGAAGGCATAGGAAGGAGAGGAGGTGGAGAGGAGGTGGCCCGCCCGGAGCAGAGAACCTGGTCTGGCGGGGGTAGCGAGAATGGCCGGTGGATCGGTGGCTGTGGCGCGGAGCGGGTCTGGCTTCGCTGGCCACTGTTCTGCCCGGTGCGTACGGCTGTCGGCCGGGGACGGGGGGGCAGGGTCAGCGGCTGGGGCGACCGCGTTTTTCTCTCGTAGTTAACCTCATACTTGATAAGTCCTTCACAGAGTCCTGTCCTCGAACTATCCTCCCCTCCTTCCCTCCCTCTGTTCCATAAACATTCCCTCGGAACAATCATCGCTATTTTCTTTGTCGAGACGTTCGTGTTTCCTTGCTTTACTCTCTGTCCTTCAGAGAATACCTGCAGTCCTTCCTTCCCATTTCCTTCTTTTCTTCTTCTCTCTGCTTTGCTTAGTCCCGCAGCTTTCCATTCTTCAGTGACTCCACCAATCCAACTCTCTTTCCTGCACTTATCTCTCCAGCAAATACTAATGAACACTTCCACTACTGCACACCTTGACATCCTCTTAAAATTCTTCTCCATATGGTCCTGACTCCTTCTGTGCCCTTTTTCCTGGGAAAGAGCATCCAGTGCAAAAAGCACTTCTGGAGGCTTTTCTTCTTTAGCTCCCCACCAGTGTCTGCTGGTAGAGCCCACGTGCATCAGGACCCATTGGTATAGACTACCGAGGGCTGTGAAATCACCATCAAGTGCTCACACGGCAGCATAGGAATGGCTGATTTTATCCATTTCAGATCTCAGCTCCGGGACCACAGCCCCAGCTCCTGTCAGGCTCTGCTTAAGTTTCCAGAGAGCTGCAGGCACCAGTGGGGTGGCTGTCTAAGTCGGGAGATTGGTCTTCTGACCATCCTCTCTCTGTCCGGACCCCGTCATGGGGAAACGTTGCCCTATTCCTGCTCCCTGGTGGATACGGACTGATTGACACCGTCTTTTTTGGAGCTTTCAGGTGATTTTCTTAGAAATACACAACTCGGGTTAATTGTTTCCACAGCGGAGCAATGTAGCACACCGATGAAAAATGGGCGTTTCAATCTTAGACCACAGGCTTGTGACAGTATGCCTGAGTGTCAAGTGACATACGCAGCAGAGGGCAGCACAAATCTGGGCATCCTGCAGTCAACTGCAATGTGTGTAACTAGCTTCTCTTGAGGCATCGTCTGTTGGATACTCTGATCCACTCCAGGCAGGCACCGCGATTCTCTGGTTAGTCAATATCTTTCTCTTTGGATAGGAGGAGGGTTCTGACCTTGCCTTGAGTGTGGAAAAGACACATCAGGTTCTGCAAGACTTGGAGTGTCACTCGTCAATGATCTGAACACTACATTTCGGACATGTGCTGAAGAAGCTGTGAAGGTAAACAGTGAGACGGAGAGAGGTGCAGTCAAGCCAGAACAATGGTTAGAGGTGGTGAGAGAGGAGACAAATGCAGTGAGAAAGCAGAGATTTCCAGCCATGTGGTCCTGGGCTCAGGAAAGATGTTTGCAGCACAATCCATAATTATCCTCTCAGTACAAATGCAGAGTGCTAAACACCCTGTAAATGTGTTATCTCTGCTCTGATACCTAAGTAGAAAGAACCATGTCAGGAGAACACTAGTATAGGGATGGTTAGTATGATGTTTTTCATCAACATGGGAAGACTGTGAAAGCCTCAGGACCCTTCGCTTGCCTAGAAGTCTCTTTTACACCTGGTAATTGTGCAGCACTAGCACTGGAATGCTCTCTCACCATTATCTTCATTCAGTCGTTTTTCTCCTCATCATAAGAGTTTTGTAGAGGAAACGCCATTTTATACCTAAACAAATTGAAAAGCATATTTCTCGCAGAGTGATATGTGCCTGGGATCGCTCTGGAGTTGATCAAGAAAAGAAACTGGGAATAAGTGTCTGCACCTGCCTAGCCCCCAGACCTTCAACTGCCTTTTCAGATGGGTTGACCAGGGCTATCCCAGCCCCATCAGTAGCAGGCAGTACTCTGGTTGTTGCCACCTGTGTTTCCTGCTCATCTCTCAGCACATTCTCTAGGGAATATGCTCTCCTTGCATCCGCTGGGGCTGGGATATCCAGCAGCCCTGCTGGAACCACGTTCCTCTATTGGAACCTTTGCCCAGCAGAGAAAGGCACGTAGAGAGACCCTGAGCTGCTGCCCAGCAGGGCTCATCTCCCTATCCTGGGGAGCTGGGAGTGAGGCATTCTTCCCAGGCAGATGAGGAGAAGCCAGAGAAGTGGAGGAGACACGTGTCCCCGAGGAAGATGCCAGCAGCCCAGAGAGCTGCGACCAATACGGGAAGATGTGAAAGGTGCAGAAGGGAAGAAGCCCGGAGCTCCGAAAACCCAACATTGGGTGTGCAACAGAACAGGCTCTTGCATCTGGGGAGGGGAGGACTGACTGCACTGTGAGGTGACCGGGAACAACCCCTACCTATGAGTGAGGTCCCAGAACCCGGCAATGCTCAGAATGCCATCGGCTGAGGGAGCTAGATGGGTTACTGCGTGGGGAGGGAGAAAACCCAAAGAGAGCAGTTCAGGTACTGAAAGAACAGTTCATTTCCCTGCCCTCCTGCTTCCTTTGCTCTTCAAGAGAGTCGTTTCGGGCAGTTCTCTTCTCTCGGGACAGGGTGAGGATTTCTGAAACTCTCAGCAAACAGACGGGTTGGTCTCAGCATGAATTTTGACTATGTCTTCCTCACTTTCTGCCTGGGTCACCTCCTCCCTATATCCCGGCTTTTTATCAATGCATCCTCCCTCTTCCTCCCAGAAAACACTCAACAGACTTTTCAGACCCCGTGGGGAAATACCAATGAATAGAGAAAAATCGTTGCAAATCTCATACTTGCTGTCTTGAATGTGTTCACTCCAGACGATCTTACTTCAGTAAGGAAAGGAGGAGAGAAAGAAGAGAAAACTCAGATCCCTTCTCAATCTCTGCTCTCCCCTTCAACCTCTCTCGCTATCCTTCTCCCTCCCTCTTCTCATCCACATGCTACCACCAGAAGATATCTCGGCTGTCTCAGCAGTCCCCTATTTCTCCCTTTCTAAAGAAAATCAGCAGATTTTTTCAAAGCTGCCCCAGGCCTTTCAAGCGCTCATCTCACTAACTGTAATAATATCTCCCATTCCATCTGCAACCTGCCTCTGGTAGGACTTCCAGTTTTCCCCAGGTTGGCAACACATACAGGGCTCCCTCTTTGCAGGACCAGCATTTTGTGTTCTCAGGGAGTGAGGAACTCGAGGATTGAGGAACCCTCAGAATTTACGGTGGTGAAAGAGATGGGAAAGAGAATGAAATTTTTGGCTGTGCCTCTGAGTGCCCGTCAACCTGCTGCTCATGTGATGGTTCCAGCACATTCAGTTGGGTGTGACGGGCTGTTCCCTAGTCCTCTGAGCAAGAAGAGAAGGAAGAGGGACACAGCAGAGCTCACTTAAGGAGACTACATCTCCATGAAGTCCAAAGAAGTTGGGAGATGCCATACCACGTCCGAGTTGTCTCTGGGAAAGATGCTCCTCCCATGCACTGCCTCACCTTAGCACTGGTACCACAGCCCCCAACAAAACACCAAGTGGTTTTCGAAGCCAGCAGAAGTGCTCCTGCTTCCACCAGGGATGCTCCCTGAGACAGGAGAGGAGAGGGTGAGGCCGGTGTGCTGAGCCCGAAGGCAGTATCTGCCTCTCGTACCCCTCGACAATTCTCACAAGTGCAAGCCTTGGAGGAATACTCAGGAGTCTCCACGTGCCAACAGAGGAGCGACGTGAGGGAAGAGACGATGGCGTTGAAAGGTGTTCATGGCCTGTCAATCTTCAGCTCCCCGATACCAACCCCCACCCCTGCCACACAGCCGGGCCCTGCCGGCTCCGCGGTGCATACCGCCTACCGCGGACACCCTGCCACCGCTATCGCCTGATCTCCGCATCCAACCCGCACCCGACGAGAGTCCGACAGGCACCTGCACCTGGCTCAGCCCCGGAGCGGATTTGTAGGTGGACTGCAGGGGAGGGAGAGGAG